>NW_027462494.1:0-50932 GCF_050947455.1 Rhinoderma darwinii
TGGTTCCTTTACTGCCAGCCGCGAAAGCGAAAATAACCAAGATCGAGCGTCTAGGATTTACTTGTCAATAACTCGCCTGGGAAACATCCAGAGAAGTCAAACACAGTGCTCCTATACTAATTGCCAGGCGCTGAGACGAATGCCGCCAAGATCGAGCGTCTAGGACTTACGGTTCAGGAGTTATTCACAGAAACATGGTTCTGAACATGCTGCCAATTTCTCGCCTGGGAAACATGCAGAGAAGTCCAAGATAGTGTTTTTTAGACTGGCTGCCACGAGCTGAATCGAATGCAGCCAAGAGCGAGCGTCTAGGACTTACAGTTCAGGAGTTATTCACAGAAACATGGTTCTGAACATGCTGCCAATTGCTCGCCTGGGAAACATGCAGAGAAGTCCAAGATAGTGTTTTTTAGACTGGCTGCCACGAGCTGAATCGAATGCAGCCAAGAGCGAGCGTCTAGGACTTACGGTTCAGGAGTTATTCACAGAAACATGGTTCTTTTACTGCCAGCCGCGAAAGCGAAAATAACCAAGATCGAGCGTCTAGGATTTACTTGTCAATAACTCGCCTGGGAAACATCCAGAGAAGTCAAACACAGTGCTCCTATACTAATTGCCAGGCGCTGAGACGAATGCCGCCAAGATCGAGCGTCTAGGACTTACGGTTCAGGAGTTATTCACAGAAACATGGTTCTGAACATGCTGCCAATTTCTCGCCTGGGAAACATGCAGAGAAGTCCAAGATAGTGTTTTTTAGACTGGCTGCCACGAGCTGAATCGAATGCAGCCAAGAGCGAGCGTCTAGGACTTACGGTTCAGGAGTTATTCACAGAAACATGGTTCTGAACATGCTGCCAATTGCTCGCCTGGGAAACATGCAGAGAAGTCCAAGATAGTGTTTTTTAGACTGGCTGCCACGAGCTGAATCGAATGCAGCCAAGAGCGAGCGTCTAGGACTTACGGTTCAGGAGTTATTCACAGAAACATGGTTCTGAACATGGCTGCCAATTTCTCGCCTGGGAAACATGCAGAGAAGTCCAAGATAGTGTTTTTTAGACTGGCTGCCACGAGCTGAATCGAATGCAGCCAAGAGCGAGCGTCTAGGACTTACGGTTCAGGAGTTATTCACAGAAACATGGTTCTGAACATGCTGCCAATTGCTCGCCTGGGAAACATGCAGAGAAGTCCAAGATAGTGTTTTTTAGACTGGCTGCCACGAGCTGAATCGAATGCAGCCAAGAGCGAGCGTCTAGGACTTACGGTTCAGGAGTTATTCACAGAAACATGGTTCTGAACATGCTGCCAATTGCTCGCCTGGGAAACATGCAGAGAAGTCCAAGATAGTGTTTTTTAGACTGGCTGCCACGAGCTGAATCGAATGCAGCCAAGAGCGAGCGTCTAGGACTTACGGTTCAGGAGTTATTCACAGAAACATGGTTCTGAACATGCTGCCAATTGCTCGCCTGGGAAACATGCAGAGAAGTCCAAGATAGTGTTTTTTAGACTGGCTGCCACGAGCTGAATCGAATGCAGCCAAGAGCGAGCGTCTAGGACTTACGGTTCAGGAGTTATTCACAGAAACATGGTTCTTTTACTGCCAGCCGCGAAAGCGAAAATAACCAAGATCGAGCGTCTAGGATTTACTTGTCAATAGCTCGCCTGGGAAACATCCAGAGAAGTCAAAGACAGTGCTTCTATACTAATTGCCAGGCGCTGAGACGAATGCCGCCAAGATCTAGCGTCTATGACTTACGGTTCAAGAATTAGCCTCAGAAACAGTGGGAAACAGTGCTTCTATACTAATTGCCAGGCGCTGAGGACGAATGCCGCCAAGATCGAGCGTCTATGACTTACGGTTCAAGAATTAGCCTCAGAAACAGTGGTTCTGAACATGCTGCCAATTGCTCGCCTGGGAAACATCCAGAGAAGTCCAAGATAGTGTTTTTAGACGGGCTGCCACGAGCTGAAACGAATGCAGCCAAGAGCGAGCGTCTGTGACTTACGGTTCAAGAGTTATTCACAGAAACATGGTTCTGAACTTTGCTGCCAGCCGCGAAAGCGAAAATAACCAAGATCGAGCGTCTAGGATTTACTTGTCCATAGCTCGCCTGGGAAACATCCAGAGAAGTCAAAGACAGTGCTTCTATACTAATTGCCAGGCGCTGAGACGAATGCCGCCAAGATCTAGCGTCTATGACTTACGGTTCAAGAATTAGCCTCAGAAACAGTGGGAAACAGTGCTTCTATACTAATTGCCAGGCGCTGAGACGAATGCCGCCAAGCTCGAGCGTCTAAGACTTACGGTTCAAGAATTAGCCTCAGAAACAGTGGTTCTGAACATGCTGCCAATAGCTCGCCTGGGAAACATCCAGAGAAGTCCAAGATAGTGTTTTTTAGACTGGCTGCCACGAGCTGAAACGAATGCAGCCAAGAGCGAGCGTCTGTGACTTACGGTTCAAGAGTTATTCACAGAAACATGGTTCTGAACTTTGCTGCCAGCCGCGAAAGCGAAAATAACCAAGATCGAGCGTCTAGGATTTACTTGTCAATAGCTCGCCTGGGAAACATCCAGAGAAGTCAAAGACAGTGCTTCTATACTAATTGCCAGGCGCTGAGACGAATGCCGCCAAGATCTAGCGTCTATGACTTACGGTTCAAGAATTAGCCTCAGAAACAGTGGGAAACAGTGCTTCTATACTAATTGCCAGGCGCTGAGACGAATGCCGCCAAGATCGAGCGTCTATGACTTACGGTTCAAGAATTAGCCTCAGAAACAGTGGGAAACAGTGCTTCTATACTAATTGCCAGGCGCTGAGACGAATGCCGCCAAGATCGAGCGTCTATGACTTACGGTTCAAGAATTAGCCTCAGAAACAGTGGTTCTGAACATGCTGCCAATAGCTCGCCTGGGAAACATCCAGAGAAGTCCAAGATTGTGTTTTTTAGACTGGCTGTCACGAGCTGAAACGAATGCAGCCAAGAGCGAGCGTCTGTGACTTACGGTTCAAGAGTTATTCACAGAAACATGGTTCTGAACTTTGCTGCCAGCCGCGAAAGCGAAAATAACCAAGATCGAGCGTCTAGGATTTACTTGTCAATAGCTCGCCTGGGAAACATCCAGAGAAGTCAAAGACAGTGCTTCTATACTAATTGCCAGGCGCTGAGACGAATGCCGCCAAGATCTAGCGTCTATGACTTACGGTTCAAGAATTAGCCTCAGAAACAGTGGGAAACAGTGCTTCTATACTAATTGCCAGGCGCTGAGACGAATGCCGCCAAGCTCGAGCGTCTAAGACTTACGGTTCAAGAATTAGCCTCAGAAACAGTGGTTCTGAACATGCTGCCA
This sequence comes from Rhinoderma darwinii, assembly GCF_050947455.1. Taxonomy (NCBI): domain Eukaryota; kingdom Metazoa; phylum Chordata; class Amphibia; order Anura; family Rhinodermatidae; genus Rhinoderma; species Rhinoderma darwinii. Next base: position 3,347 of record NW_027462494.1, read on the forward strand.
ATAGCTCGCCTGGGAAACATCCAGAGAAGTCCAAGATAGTGTTTTTTAGACTGGCTGCCACGAGCTGAAACGAATGCAGCCAAGAGCGAGCGTCTGTGACTTACGGTTCAAGAGTTATTCACAGAAACATGGTTCTGAACTTTGCTGCCAGCCGCGAAAGCGAAAATAACCAAGATCGAGCGTCTAGGATTTACTTGTCAATAGCTCGCCTGGGAAACATCCAGAGAAGTCAAAGACAGTGCTTCTATACTAATTGCCAGGCGCTGAGACGAATGCCGCCAAGATCTAGCGTCTATGACTTACGGTTCAAGAATTAGCCTCAGAAACAGTGGGAAACAGTGCTTCTATACTAATTGCCAGGCGCTGAGACGAATGCCGCCAAGATCGAGCGTCTATGACTTACGGTTCAAGAATTAGCCTCAGAAACAGTGGTTCTGAACATGCTGCCAATTGCTCGCCTGGGAAACATCCAGAGAAGTCCAAGATAGTGTTTTTTAGACGGGCTGCCGCGAGCTGAAACGAATGCAGCCAAGAGCGAGCGTCTGTGACTTACGGTTCAAGAGTTATTCACAGAAACATGGTTCTGAACTTTGCTGCCAGCCGCGAAAGCGAAAATAACCAAGATTGAGCGTCTAGGATTTACTTGTCAATAGCTCGCCTGGGAAACATCCAGAGAAGTCAAAGACAGTGCTTCTATACTAATTTACTAATTGCCAGGCGCTGAGACGAATGCCGCCAAGCTAGAGCGTCTAAGACTTACGGTTCAAGAATTAGCCTCAGAAACAGTGGTTCTGAACATGCTGCCAATAGCTCGCCTGGGAAACATCCAGAGAAGTCCAAGATAGTGTTTTTTAGACTGGCTGCCACGAGCTGAAACGAATGCAGCCAAGAGCGAGCGTCTGTGACTTACGGTTCAAGAGTTATTCACAGAAACATGGTTCTGAACTTTGCTGCCAGCCGCGAAAGCGAAAATAACCAAGATCGAGCGTCTAGGATTTACTTGTCCATAGCTCGCCTGGGAAACATCCAGAGAAGTCAAAGACAGTGCTTCTATACTAATTGCCAGGCGCTGAGACGAATGCCGCCAAGATCTAGCGTCTATGACTTACGGTTCAAGAATTAGCCTCAGAAACAGTGGGAAACAGTGCTTCTATACTAATTGCCAGGCGCTGAGACGAATGCCGCCAAGCTCGAGCGTCTAAGACTTACGGTTCAAGAATTAGCCTCAGAAACAGTGGTTCTGAACATGCTGCCAATAGCTCGCCTGGGAAACATCCAGAGAAGTCCAAGATAGTGTTTTTTAGACTGGCTGCCACGAGCTGAAACGAATGCAGCCAAGAGCGAGCGTCTGTGACTTACGGTTCAAGAGTTATTCACAGAAACATGGTTCTGAACTTTGCTGCCAGCCGCGAAAGCGAAAATAACCAAGATCGAGCGTCTAGGATTTACTTGTCAATAGCTCGCCTGGGAAACATCCAGAGAAGTCAAAGACAGTGCTTCTATACTAATTGCCAGGCGCTGAGACGAATGCCGCCAAGATCTAGCGTCTATGACTTACGGTTCAAGAATTAGCCTCAGAAACAGTGGGAAACAGTGCTTCTATACTAATTGCCAGGCGCTGAGACGAATGCCGCCAAGATCGAGCGTCTATGACTTACGGTTCAAGAATTAGCCTCAGAAACAGTGGGAAACAGTGCTTCTATACTAATTGCCAGGCGCTGAGACGAATGCCGCCAAGATCGAGCGTCTATGACTTACGGTTCAAGAATTAGCCTCAGAAACAGTGGTTCTGAACATGCTGCCAATAGCTCGCCTGGGAAACATCCAGAGAAGTCCAAGATTGTGTTTTTTAGACTGGCTGTCACGAGCTGAAACGAATGCAGCCAAGAGCGAGCGTCTGTGACTTACGGTTCAAGAGTTATTCACAGAAACATGGTTCTGAACTTTGCTGCCAGCCGCGAAAGCGAAAATAACCAAGATCGAGCGTCTAGGATTTACTTGTCAATAGCTCGCCTGGGAAACATCCAGAGAAGTCAAAGACAGTGCTTCTATACTAATTGCCAGGCGCTGAGACGAATGCCGCCAAGATCTAGCGTCTATGACTTACGGTTCAAGAATTAGCCTCAGAAACAGTGGGAAACAGTGCTTCTATACTAATTGCCAGGCGCTGAGACGAATGCCGCCAAGCTCGAGCGTCTAAGACTTACGGTTCAAGAATTAGCCTCAGAAACAGTGGTTCTGAACATGCTGCCAATAGCTCGCCTGGGAAACATCCAGAGAAGTCCAAGATAGTGTTTTTTAGACTGGCTGCCACGAGCTGAAACGAATGCAGCCAAGAGCGAGCGTCTGTGACTTACGGTTCAAGAGTTATTCACAGAAACATGGTTCTGAACTTTGCTGCCAGCCGCGAAAGCGAAAATAACCAAGATCGAGCGTCTAGGATTTACTTGTCAATAGCTCGCCTGGGAAACATCCAGAGAAGTCAAAGACAGTGCTTCTATACTAATTGCCAGGCGCTGAGACGAATGCCGCCAAGATCTAGCGTCTATGACTTACGGTTCAAGAATTAGCCTCAGAAACAGTGGGAAACAGTGCTTCTATACTAATTGCCAGGCGCTGAGACGAATGCCGCCAAGATCGAGCGTCTATGACTTACGGTTCAAGAATTAGCCTCAGAAACAGTGGTTCTGAACATGCTGCCAATTGCTCGCCTGGGAAACATCCAGAGAAGTCCAAGATAGTGTTTTTTAGACGGGCTGCCGCGAGCTGAAACGAATGCAGCCAAGAGCGAGCGTCTGTGACTTACGGTTCAAGAGTTATTCACAGAAACATGGTTCTGAACTTTGCTGCCAGCCGCGAAAGCGAAAATAACCAAGATTGAGCGTCTAGGATTTACTTGTCAATAGCTCGCCTGGGAAACATCCAGAGAAGTCAAAGACAGTGCTTCTATACTAATTTACTAATTGCCAGGCGCTGAGACGAATGCCGCCAAGCTAGAGCGTCTAAGACTTACGGTTCAAGAATTAGCCTCAGAAACAGTGGTTCTGAACATGCTGCCAATAGCTCGCCTGGGAAACATCCAGAGAAGTCCAAGATAGTGTTTTTTAGACTGGCTGCCACGAGCTGAAACGAATGCAGCCAAGAGCGAGCGTCTGTGACTTACGGTTCAAGAGTTATTCACAGAAACATGGTTCTGAACTTTGCTGCCAGCCGCGAAAGCGAAAATAACCAAGATCGAGCGTCTAGGATTTACTTGTCAATAGCTCGCCTGGGAAACATCCAGAGAAGTCAAAGACAGTGCTTCTATACTAATTGCCAGGCGCTGAGACGAATGCCGCCAAGATCTAGCGTCTATGACTTACGGTTCAAGAATTAGCCTCAGAAACAGTGGGAAACAGTGCTTCTATACTAATTGCCAGGCGCTGAGACGAATGCCGCCAAGCTCGAGCGTCTAAGACTTACGGTTCAAGAATTAGCCTCAGAAACAGTGGTTCTGAACATGCTGCCAATAGCTCGCCTGGGAAACATCCAGAGAAGTCCAAGATAGTGTTTTTTAGACTGGCTGCCACGAGCTGAAACGAATGCAGCCAAGAGCGAGCGTCTGTGACTTACGGTTCAAGAGTTATTCACAGAAACATGGTTCTGAACTTTGCTGCCAGCCGCGAAAGCGAAAATAACCAAGATCGAGCGTCTAGGATTTACTTGTCAATAGCTCGCCTGGGAAACATCCAGAGAAGTCAAAGACAGTGCTTCTATACTAATTGCCAGGCGCTGAGACGAATGCCGCCAAGATCTAGCGTCTATGACTTACGGTTCAAGAATTAGCCTCAGAAACAGTGGGAAACAGTGCTTCTATACTAATTGCCAGGCGCTGAGACGAATGCCGCCAAGATCGAGCGTCTATGACTTACGGTTCAAGAATTAGCCTCAGAAACAGTGGTTCTGAACATGCTGCCAATAGCTCGCCTGGGAAACATCCAGAGAAGTCCAAGATTGTGTTTTTTAGACTGGCTGCCACGAGCTGAAACGAATGCAGCCAAGAGCGAGCGTCTGTGACTTACGGTTCAAGAGTTATTCACAGAAACATGGTTCTGAACTTTGCTGCCAGCCGCGAAAGCGAAAATAACCAAGATCGAGCGTCTAGGATTTACTTGTCAATAGCTCGCCTGGGAAACATCCAGAGAAGTCAAAGACAGTGCTTCTATACTAATTGCCAGGCGCTGAGACGAATGCCGCCAAGATCGAGCGTCTATGACTTACGGTTCAAGAATTAGCCTCAGAAACAGTGGGAAACAGTGCTTCTATACTAATTGCCAGGCGCTGAGACGAATGCCTCCAAGATCGAGCGTCTATGACTTACGGTTCAAGAATTAGCCTCAGAAACAGTGGTTCTGAACATGCTGCCAATAGCTCGCCTGGGAAACATCCAGAGAAGTCCAAGATTGTGTTTTTTAGACTGGCTGCCACGAGCTGAAACGAATGCAGCCAAGAGCGAACGTCTGTGACTTACGGTTCAAGAGTTATTCACAGAAACATGGTTCTGAACTTTGCTGCCAGCCGCGAAAGCGAAAATAACCAAGATCGAGCGTCTAGGATTTACTTGTCAATAGCTCGCCTGGGAAACATCCAGAGAAGTCAAAGACAGTGCTTCTATACTAATTGCCAGGCGCTGAGACGAATGCCGCCAAGATCTAGCGTCTATGACTTACGGTTCAAGAATTATCCTCAGAAACAGTGGGAAACAGTGCTTCTATACTAATTGCCAGGCGCTGAGACGAATGCCGCCAAGATCGAGCGTCTATGACTTACGGTTCAAGAATTAGCCTCAGAAACAGTGGTTCTGAACATGCTGCCAATAGCTCGCCTGGGAAACATCCAGAGAAGTCCAAGATTGTGTTTTTTAGACTGGCTGCCACGAGCTGAAACGAATGCAGCCAAGAGCGAGCGTCTGTGACTTACGGTTCAAGAGTTATTCACAGAAACATGGTTCTGAACTTTGCTGCCAGCCGCGAAAGCGAAAATAACCAAGATCGAGCGTCTAGGATTTACTTGTCAATAGCTCGCCTGGGAAACATCCAGAGAAGTCAAAGACAGTGCTTCTATACTAATTGCCAGGCGCTGAGACGAATGCCGCCAAGATCGAGCGTCTATGACTTACGGTTCAAGAATTAGCCTCAGAAACAGTGGTTCTGAACATGCTGCCAATAGCTCGTCTGGGAAACATCCAGAGAAGTCCAAGATAGTGTTTTTTAGACGGGCTGCCACGAGCTGAAACGAATGCAGCCAAGAGCGAGAGTCTGTGACTTACGGTTCAAGAGTTATTCACAGAAACATGGTTCTGAACTTTGCTGCCAGCCGCGAAAGCGAAAATAACCAAGATCGAGCGTCTAGGATTTACTTGTCAATAGCTCGCCTGGGAAACATCCAGAGAAGTCAAAGAGAGTGCTTCTATACTAATTGCCAGGCGCTGAGACGAATGCCGCCAAGATCTAGCGTCTATGACTTACGGTTCAAGAATTAGCCTCAGAAACAGTGGGAAACAGTGCTTCTATATTAATTGCCAGGCGCTGAGACGAATGCCGCCAAGATCGAGCGTCTATGACTTACGGTTCAAGAATTAGCCTCAGAAACAGTGGTTCTGAACATGCTGCCAATTGCTCGCCTGGGAAACATCCAGAGAAGTCCAAGATAGTGTTTTTAGACGGGCTGCCACGAGCTGAAACGAATGCAGCCAAGAGCGAGCGTCTGTGACTTACGGTTCAAGAGTTATTCACAGAAACATGGTTCTGAACTTTGCTGCCAGCCGCGAAAGCGAAAATAACCAAGATCGAGCGTCTAGGATTTACTTGTCAATAGCTCGCCTGGGAAACATCCAGAGAAGTCAAAGACAGTGCTTCTATACTAATTGCCAGGCGCTGAGACGAATGCCGCCAAGATCTAGCGTCTATGACTTACGGTTCAAGAATTAGCCTCAGAAACAGTGGGAAACAGTGCTTCTATACTAATTGCCAGGCGCTGAGACGAATGCCGCCAAGATCGAGCGTCTATGACTTACGGTTCAAGAATTAGCCTCAGAAACAGTGGGAAACAGTGCTTCTATACTAATTGCCAGGCGCTGAGACGAATGCCGCCAAGATCGAGCGTCTATGACTTACGGTTCAAGAATTAGCCTCAGAAACAGTGGTTCTGAACATGCTGCCAATAGCTCGCCTGGGAAACATCCAGAGAAGTCCAAGATTGTGTTTTTTAGACTGGCTGCCACGAGCTGAAACGAATGCAGCCAAGAGCGAGCGTCTGTGACTTACGGTTCAAGAGTTATTCACAGAAACATGGTTCTGAACTTTGCTGCCAGCCGCGAAAGCGAAAATAACCAAGATCGAGCGTCTAGGATTTACTTGTCAATAGCTCGCCTGGGAAACATCCAGAGAAGTCAAAGACAGTGCTTCTATACTAATTGCCAGGCGCTGAGACGAATGCCGCCAAGATCTAGCGTCTATGACTTACGGTTCAAGAATTAGCCTCAGAAACAGTGGGAAACAGTGCTTCTATACTAATTGCCAGGCGCTGAGACGAATGCCGCCAAGATCTAGCGTCTATGACTTACGGTTCAAGAATTAGCCTCAGAAACAGTGGGAAACAGTGCTTCTATACTAATTGCCAGGCGCTGAGACGAATGGCGCCAAGATCGAGCGTCTAAGACTTACGGTTCAAGAATTAGCCTCAGAAACAGTGGTTCTGAACATGCTGCCAATAGCTCGCCTGGGAAACATCCAGAGAAGTCCAAGATAGTGTTTTTTAGACGGGCTGCCACGAGCTGAAACGAATGCAGCCAAGAGCGAGCGTCTGTGACTTACGGTTCAAGAGTTATTCACAGAAACATGGTTCTGAACTTTACTGCCAGCCGCGAAAGCGAAACTAACCAAGATCGAGCGTCTAGGATTTACTTGTCAATAACTCGCCTGGGAAACATCCAGAGAAGTCAAAGACAGTGCTTCTATACTAATTGCCAGGCGCTGAGACGAATGCCGCCAAGATCGAGCGTCTAGGACTTACGGTTCAAGAATTAGCTTTAGAAACATTTGCCTGGGAAACATGCAGAGAAGTCCAAGATAGTGTTTTTTAGACTGGCTGCCACGAGCTGAATCGAATGCAGCCACGAGCGAGCGTCTGTGACTTACGGTTCAAGAGTTATTCACAGAAACATGGTTCTGAACATGCTGCCAATTGCTCGCCTGGGAAACATGCAGAGAAGTCCAAGATAGTGTTTTTTTAGACTGGCTGCCACGAGCTGAAACGAATGCAGCCAAGAGCGAGCGTCTGTGACTTACGGTTCAAGAGTTATTCACAGAAACATGGTTCTGAACTTTGCTGCCAGCCGCGAAAGCGAAAATAACCAAGATCGAGCGTCTAGGATTTACTTGTCAATAGCTCGCCTGGGAAACATCCAGAGAAGTCAAAGACAGTGCTTCTATACTAATTGCCAGGCGCTGAGACGAATGCCGCCAAGATCGAGCGTCTATGACTTACGGTTCAAGAATTAGCCTCAGAAACAGTGGGAAACAGTGCTTCTATACTAATTGCCAGGCGCTGAGACGAATGCCTCCAAGATCGAGCGTCTATGACTTACGGTTCAAGAATTAGCCTCAGAAACAGTGGTTCTGAACATGCTGCCAATAGCTCGCCTGGGAAACATCCAGAGAAGTCCAAGATTGTGTTTTTTAGACTGGCTGCCACGAGCTGAAACGAATGCAGCCAAGAGCGAACGTCTGTGACTTACGGTTCAAGAGTTATTCACAGAAACATGGTTCTGAACTTTGCTGCCAGCCGCGAAAGCGAAAATAACCAAGATCGAGCGTCTAGGATTTACTTGTCAATAGCTCGCCTGGGAAACATCCAGAGAAGTCAAAGACAGTGCTTCTATACTAATTGCCAGGCGCTGAGACGAATGCCGCCAAGATCTAGCGTCTATGACTTACGGTTCAAGAATTATCCTCAGAAACAGTGGGAAACAGTGCTTCTATACTAATTGCCAGGCGCTGAGACGAATGCCGCCAAGATCGAGCGTCTATGACTTACGGTTCAAGAATTAGCCTCAGAAACAGTGGTTCTGAACATGCTGCCAATAGCTCGCCTGGGAAACATCCAGAGAAGTCCAAGATTGTGTTTTTTAGACTGGCTGCCACGAGCTGAAACGAATGCAGCCAAGAGCGAGCGTCTGTGACTTACGGTTCAAGAGTTATTCACAGAAACATGGTTCTGAACTTTGCTGCCAGCCGCGAAAGCGAAAATAACCAAGATCGAGCGTCTAGGATTTACTTGTCAATAGCTCGCCTGGGAAACATCCAGAGAAGTCAAAGACAGTGCTTCTATACTAATTGCCAGGCGCTGAGACGAATGCCGCCAAGATCGAGCGTCTATGACTTACGGTTCAAGAATTAGCCTCAGAAACAGTGGTTCTGAACATGCTGCCAATAGCTCGTCTGGGAAACATCCAGAGAAGTCCAAGATAGTGTTTTTTAGACGGGCTGCCACGAGCTGAAACGAATGCAGCCAAGAGCGAGAGTCTGTGACTTACGGTTCAAGAGTTATTCACAGAAACATGGTTCTGAACTTTGCTGCCAGCCGCGAAAGCGAAAATAACCAAGATCGAGCGTCTAGGATTTACTTGTCAATAGCTCGCCTGGGAAACATCCAGAGAAGTCAAAGAGAGTGCTTCTATACTAATTGCCAGGCGCTGAGACGAATGCCGCCAAGATCTAGCGTCTATGACTTACGGTTCAAGAATTAGCCTCAGAAACAGTGGGAAACAGTGCTTCTATATTAATTGCCAGGCGCTGAGACGAATGCCGCCAAGATCGAGCGTCTATGACTTACGGTTCAAGAATTAGCCTCAGAAACAGTGGTTCTGAACATGCTGCCAATTGCTCGCCTGGGAAACATCCAGAGAAGTCCAAGATAGTGTTTTTAGACGGGCTGCCACGAGCTGAAACGAATGCAGCCAAGAGCGAGCGTCTGTGACTTACGGTTCAAGAGTTATTCACAGAAACATGGTTCTGAACTTTGCTGCCAGCCGCGAAAGCGAAAATAACCAAGATCGAGCGTCTAGGATTTACTTGTCAATAGCTCGCCTGGGAAACATCCAGAGAAGTCAAAGACAGTGCTTCTATACTAATTGCCAGGCGCTGAGACGAATGCCGCCAAGATCTAGCGTCTATGACTTACGGTTCAAGAATTAGCCTCAGAAACAGTGGGAAACAGTGCTTCTATACTAATTGCCAGGCGCTGAGACGAATGCCGCCAAGATCGAGCGTCTATGACTTACGGTTCAAGAATTAGCCTCAGAAACAGTGGGAAACAGTGCTTCTATACTAATTGCCAGGCGCTGAGACGAATGCCGCCAAGATCGAGCGTCTATGACTTACGGTTCAAGAATTAGCCTCAGAAACAGTGGTTCTGAACATGCTGCCAATAGCTCGCCTGGGAAACATCCAGAGAAGTCCAAGATTGTGTTTTTTAGACTGGCTGCCACGAGCTGAAACGAATGCAGCCAAGAGCGAGCGTCTGTGACTTACGGTTCAAGAGTTATTCACAGAAACATGGTTCTGAACTTTGCTGCCAGCCGCGAAAGCGAAAATAACCAAGATCGAGCGTCTAGGATTTACTTGTCAATAGCTCGCCTGGGAAACATCCAGAGAAGTCAAAGACAGTGCTTCTATACTAATTGCCAGGCGCTGAGACGAATGCCGCCAAGATCTAGCGTCTATGACTTACGGTTCAAGAATTAGCCTCAGAAACAGTGGGAAACAGTGCTTCTATACTAATTGCCAGGCGCTGAGACGAATGCCGCCAAGATCTAGCGTCTATGACTTACGGTTCAAGAATTAGCCTCAGAAACAGTGGGAAACAGTGCTTCTATACTAATTGCCAGGCGCTGAGACGAATGGCGCCAAGATCGAGCGTCTAAGACTTACGGTTCAAGAATTAGCCTCAGAAACAGTGGTTCTGAACATGCTGCCAATAGCTCGCCTGGGAAACATCCAGAGAAGTCCAAGATAGTGTTTTTTAGACGGGCTGCCACGAGCTGAAACGAATGCAGCCAAGAGCGAGCGTCTGTGACTTACGGTTCAAGAGTTATTCACAGAAACATGGTTCTGAACTTTACTGCCAGCCGCGAAAGCGAAACTAACCAAGATCGAGCGTCTAGGATTTACTTGTCAATAACTCGCCTGGGAAACATCCAGAGAAGTCAAAGACAGTGCTTCTATACTAATTGCCAGGCGCTGAGACGAATGCCGCCAAGATCGAGCGTCTAGGACTTACGGTTCAAGAATTAGCTTTAGAAACATTTGCCTGGGAAACATGCAGAGAAGTCCAAGATAGTGTTTTTTAGACTGGCTGCCACGAGCTGAATCGAATGCAGCCACGAGCGAGCGTCTGTGACTTACGGTTCAAGAGTTATTCACAGAAACATGGTTCTGAACATGCTGCCAATTGCTCGCCTGGGAAACATGCAGAGAAGTCCAAGATAGTGTTTTTTTAGACTGGCTGCCACGAGCTGAATCGAATGCAGCCAAGAGCGAACGTCTGTGACTTACGGTTCAAGAGTTATTCACAGAAACATGGTTCTGAACATGCTGCCAATAGCTCGCCTGGGAAACATGCAGAGAAGTCCAAGATAGTGTTTTTTAGACTGGCTGCCACGAGCTGAATCGAATGCAGCCAAGAGCGAGCGTCTGTGACTTACGGTTCAAGAGTTATTCACAGAAACATGGTTCTTTTACTGCCAGCCGCGAAAGCGAAAATAACCAAGATCGAGCGTCTAGCATTTACTTGTCAATAACTCGCCTGGGAAACATCCAGAGTAGTCAACGACAGTGCTTCTATACTAATTGCCAGGCGCTGAGACGAATGCCGGCAAGATCGAGCGTCTAGGACTTACGGTTCAAGAATTAGCTTTAGAAACATTTGCCTGGGAAACATGCAGAGAAGTCCAAGATAGTGTTTTTTAGACTGGCTGCCACGAGCTGAATCGAATGCAGCCAAGAGCGAGCGTCTGTGACTTACGGTTCAAGAGTTATTCACAGAAACATGGTTCTGAACTTTACTGCCAGCCGCGAAAGCGAAACTAACCAAGATCGAGCGTCTAGGATTTACTTGTCAATAACTCGCCTGGGAAACATCCAGAGAAGTCAAAGACAGTGCATCTATACTAATTGCCAGGCGCTGAGACGAATGCCGCCAAGATCGAGCGTCTAGGACTTACGGTTCAAGAATTAGCTTTAGAAACATTTGCCTGGGAAACATGCAGAGAAGTCCAAGATAGTGTTTTTTAGACTGGCTGCCACGAGCTTAATCGAATGCAGCCAAGAGCGAGCGTCTGTGACTTACGGTTCAAGAGTTATTCACAGAAACATGGTTCTGAACATGCTGCCAATTGCTCGCCTGGGAAACATGCAGAGAAGTCCAAGATAGTGTTTTTTTAGACTGGCTGCCACGAGCTGAATCGAATGCAGCCAAGAGCGAACGTCTGTGACTTACGGTTCAAGAGTTATTCACAGAAACATGGTTCTGAACATGCTGCCAATAGCTCGCCTGGGAAACATGCAGAGAAGTCCAAGATAGTGTTTTTTAGACTGGCTGCCACGAGCTGAATCGAATGCAGCCAAGAGCGAGCGTCTGTGACTTACGGTTCAAGAGTTATTCACAGAAACATGGTTCTTTTACTGCCAGCCGCGAAAGCGAAAATAACCAAGATCGAGCGTCTAGGATTTACTTGTCAATAACTCGCCTGGGAAACATCCAGAGAAGTCAACGACAGTGCTTCTATACTAATTGCCAGGCGCTGAGACGAATGCCGCCAAGATCGAGCGTCTAGGACTTACGGTTCAAGAATTAGCTTTAGAAACATTTGCCTGGGAAACATGCAGAGAAGTCCAAGATAGTGTTTTTTAGACTGGCTGCCACGAGCTGAATCGAATGCAGCCAAGAGCGAGCGTCTGTGACTTACGGTTCAAGAGTTATTCACAGAAACATGGTTCTGAACATGCTGCCAATTGCTCGCCTGGGAAACATGCAGAGAAGTCCAAGATAGTGTTTTTTAGACTGGCTGCCACGAGCTGAATCGAATGCAGCCAAGAGCGAGCGTCTGTGACTTACGGTTCAAGAGTTATTCACAGAAACATGGTTCTGAACATGCTGCCAATAGCTCGCCTGGGAAACATGCAGAGAAGTCCAAGATAGTGTTTTTTAGACTGGCTGCCACGAGCTGAATCGAATGCAGCCAAGAGCGAGCGTCTGTGACTTACGGTTCAAGAGTTATTCACAGAAACATGGTTCTGAACTTTACTGCCAGCCGCGAAAGCGAAACTAACCAAGATCGAGCGTCTAGGATTTACTTGTCAATAACTCGCCTGGGAAACATCCAGAGAAGTCAAAGACAGTGCATCTATACTAATTGCCAGGCGCTGAGACGAATGCCGCCAAGATCGAGCGTCTAGGACTTACGGTTCAAGAATTAGCTTTAGAAACATTTGCCTGGGAAACATCCAGAGAAGTCCAAGATAGTGTTTTTTAGACTGGCTGCCACGAGCTTAATCGAATGCAGCCAAGAGCGAGCGTCTGTGACTTACGGTTCAAGAGTTATTCACAGAAACATGGTTCTGAACATGCTGCCAATTGCTCGCCTGGGAAACATGCAGATAAGTCCAAGATAGTGTTTTTTAGACTGGCTGCCACGAGCTGAATCGAATGCAGCCAAGAGCGAGCGTCTGTGACTTACGGTTCAAGAGTTATTCACAGAAACATGGTTCTGAACATGCTGCCAATAGCTCGCCTGGGAAACATGCAGAGAAGTCCAAGATAGTGTTTTTTAGACTGGCTGCCACGAGCTGAATCGAATGCAGCCAAGAGCGAGCGTCTGTGACTTACGGTTCAAGAGTTATTCACAGAAACATGGTTCTGAACATGCTGCCAATTGCTCGCCTGGGAAACATGCAGAGAAGTCCAAGATAGTGTTTTTTAGACTGGCTGCCACGAGCTGAATCGAATGCAGCCAAGAGCGAGCGTCTGTGACTTACGGTTCAAGAGTTATTCACAGAAACATGGTTCTGAACATGCTGCCAATAGCTCGCCTGGGAAACATGCAGAGAAGTCCAAGATAGTGTTTTTTAGACTGGCTGCCACGAGCTGAATCGAATGCAGCCAAGAGCGAGCGTCTGTGACTTACGGTTCAAGAGTTATTCACAGAAACATGGTTCTGAACTTTACTGCCAGCCGCGAAAGCGAAACTAACCAAGATCGAGCGTCTAGGATTTACTTGTCAATAACTCGCCTGGGAAACATCCAGAGAAGTCAAAGACAGTGCATCTATACTAATTGCCAGGCGCTGAGACGAATGCCGCCAAGATCGAGCGTCTAGGACTTACGGTTCAAGAATTAGCTTTAGAAACATTTGCCTGGGAAACATGCAGAGAAGTCCAAGATAGTGTTTTTTAGACTGGCTGCCACGAGCTTAATCGAATGCAGACAAGAGCGAGCGTCTGTGACTTACGGTTCAAGAGTTATTCACAGAAACATGGTTCTGAACATGCTGCCAATTGCTCGCCTGGGAAACATGCAGAGAAGTCCAAGATAGTGTTTTTTAGACCGGCTGCCACGAGCTGAATCGAATGCAGCCAAGAGCGAACGTCTGTGACTTACGGTTCAAGAGTTATTCACAGAAACATGGTTCTAAACATGCTGCCAATAGCTCGCCTGGGAAACATGCAGAGAAGTCCAAGATAGTGTTTTTTAGACTGGCTGCCACGAGCTGAATCGAATGCAGCCAAGAGCGAGCGTCTGTGACTTACGGTTCAAGAGTTATTCACAGAAACATGGTTCTTTTACTGCCAGCCGCGAAAGCGAAAATAACCAAGATCGAGCGTCTAGGATTTACTTGTCAATAACTCGCCTGGGAAACATCCAGAGAAGTCAACGACAGTGCTTCTATACTAATTGCCAGGCGCTGAGACGAATGCCGCCAAGATCGAGCGTCTATGACTTACGGTTCAAGAATTAGCCTCAGAAACAGTGGGAAACAGTGCTTCTATACTAATTGCCAGGCGCTGAGACGAATGCCGCCAAGATCTAGCGTCTATGACTTACGGTTCAAGAATTAGCCTCAGAAACAGTGGGAAACAGTGCTTCTATACTAATTGCCAGGCGCTGAGACGAATGGCGCCAAGATCGAGCGTCTAAGACTTACGGTTCAAGAATTAGCCTCAGAAACAGTGGTTCTGAACATGCTGCCAATAGCTCGCCTGGGAAACATCCAGAGAAGTCCAAGATAGTGTTTTTTAGACGGGCTGCCACGAGCTGAAACGAATGCAGCCAAGAGCGAGCGTCTGTGACTTACGGTTCAAGAGTTATTCACAGAAACATGGTTCTTTTACTGCCAGCCGCGAAAGCGAAAATAACCAAGATCGAGCGTCTAGGATTTACTTGTCAATAACTCGCCTGGGAAACATCCAGAGAAGTCAAAGATAGTGCTTCTATACTAATTGCCAGGCGCTGAGACGAATGCCGCCAAGATCGAGCGTCTAGGACTTACGGTTCAAGAATTAGCTTTAGAAACATTTGCCTGGGAAACATGCAGAGAAGTCCAAGATAGTGTTTTTTAGACTGGCTGCCACGAGCTGAATCGAATGCAGCCAAGAGCGAGCGTCTGTGACTTACGGTTCAAGAGTTATTCACAGAAACATGGTTCTGAACATGCTGCCAATTGCTTGCCTGGGAAACATGCAGAGAAGTCCAAGATAGTGTTTTTTAGACTGGCTGCCACGAGCTGAATCGAATGCAGCCAAGAGCGAGCGTCTGTGACTTACGGTTCAAGAGTTATTCACAGAAACATGGTTCTGAACATGCTGCCAATAGCTCGCCTGGGAAACATGCAGAGAAGTCCAAGATAGTGTTTTTTAGACTGGCTGCCACGAGCTGAATCGAATGCAGCCAAGAGCGAGCGTCTGTGACTTACGGTTCAAGAGTTATTCACAGAAACATGGTTCTGAACTTTACTGCCAGCCGCGAAAGCGAAACTAACCAAGATCGAGCGTCTAGGATTTACTTGTCAATAACTCGCCTGGGAAACATCCAGAGAAGTCAAAGACAGTGCTTCTATACTAATTGCCAGGCGCTGAGACGAATGCCGCCAAGATCGAGCGTCTAGGACTTACGGTTCAAGAATTAGCTTTAGAAACATTTGCCTGGGAAACATGCAGAGAAGTCCAAGATAGTGTTTTTTAGACTGGCTGCCACGAGCTGAATCGAATGCAGCCACGAGCGAGCGTCTGTGACTTACGGTTCAAGAGTTATTCACAGAAACATGGTTCTGAACATGCTGCCAATTGCTCGCCTGGGAAACATGCAGAGAAGTCCAAGATAGTGTTTTTTTAGACTGGCTGCCACGAGCTGAATCGAATGCAGCCAAGAGCGAACGTCTGTGACTTACGGTTCAAGAGTTATTCACAGAAACATGGTTCTGAACATGCTGCCAATAGCTCGCCTGGGAAACATGCAGAGAAGTCCAAGATAGTGTTTTTTAGACTGGCTGCCACGAGCTGAATCGAATGCTGCCAAGAGCGAGCGTCTGTGACTTACGGTTCAAGAGTTATTCACAGAAACATGGTTCTTTTACTGCCAGCCGCGAAAGCGAAAATAACCAAGATCGAGCGTCTAGCATTTACTTGTCAATAACTCGCCTGGGAAACATCCAGAGAAGTCAACGACAGTGCTTCTATACTAATTGCCAGGCGCTGAGACGAATGCCGCCAAGATCGAGCGTCTAGGACTTACGGTTCAAGAATTAGCTTTAGAAACATTTGCCTGGGAAACATGCAGAGAAGTCCAAGATAGTGTTTTTTAGACTGGCTGCCACGAGCTGAATCGAATGCAGCCAAGAGCGAGCGTCTGTGACTTACGGTTCAAGAGTTATTCACAGAAACATGGTTCTGAACTTTACTGCCAGCCGCGAAAGCGAAACTAACCAAGATCGAGCGTCTAGGATTTACTTGTCAATAACTCGCCTGGGAAACATCCAGAGAAGTCAAAGACAGTGCATCTATACTAATTGCCAGGCGCTGAGACGAATGCCGCCAAGATCGAGCGTCTAGGACTTACGGTTCAAGAATTAGCTTTAGAAACATTTGCCTGGGAAACATGCAGAGAAGTCCAAGATAGTGTTTTTTTAGACTGGCTGCCACGAGCTTAATCGAATGCAGCCAAGAGCGAGCGTCTGTGACTTACGGTTCAAGAGTTATTCACAGAAACATGGTTCTGAACATGCTGCCAATTGCTCGCCTGGGAAACATGCAGAGAAGTCCAAGATAGTGTTTTTTTAGACTGGCTGCCACGAGCTGAATCGAATGCAGCCAAGAGCGAACGTCTGTGACTTACGGTTCAAGAGTTATTCACAGAAACATGGTTCTGAACATGCTGCCAATAGCTCGCCTGGGAAACATGCAGAGAAGTCCAAGATAGTGTTTTTTAGACTGGCTGCCACGAGCTGAATCGAATGCAGCCAAGAGCGAGCGTCTGTGACTTACGGTTCAAGAGTTATTCACAGAAACATGGTTCTTTTACTGCCAGCCGCGAAAGCGAAAATAACCAAGATCGAGCGTCTAGGATTTACTTGTCAATAACTCGCCTGGGAAACATCCAGAGAAGTCAACGACAGTGCTTCTATACTAATTGCCAGGCGCTGAGACGAATGCCGCCAAGATCGAGCGTCTAGGACTTACGGTTCAAGAATTAGCTTTAGAAACATTTGCCTGGGAAACATGCAGAGAAGTCCAAGATAGTGTTTTTTAGACTGGCTGCCACGAGCTGAATCGAATGCAGCCAAGAGCGAGCGTCTGTGACTTACGGTTCAAGAGTTATTCACAGAAACATGGTTCTGAACATGCTGCCAATTGCTCGCCTGGGAAACATGCAGAGAAGTCCAAGATAGTGTTTTTTAGACTGGCTGCCACGAGCTGAATCGAATGCAGCCAAGAGCGAGCGTCTGTGACTTACGGTTCAAGAGTTATTCACAGAAACATGGTTCTGAACATGCTGCCAATAGCTCGCCTGGGAAACATGCAGAGAAGTCCAAGATAGTGTTTTTTAGACTGGCTGCCACGAGCTGAATCGAATGCAGCCAAGAGCGAGCGTCTGTGACTTACGGTTCAAGAGTTATTCACAGAAACATGGTTCTGAACTTTACTGCCAGCCGCGAAAGCGAAACTAACCAAGATCGAGCGTCTAGGATTTACTTGTCAATAACTCGCCTGGGAAACATCCAGAGAAGTCAAAGACAGTGCATCTATACTAATTGCCAGGCGCTGAGACGAATGCCGCCAAGATCGAGCGTCTAGGACTTACGGTTCAAGAATTAGCTTTAGAAACATTTGCCTGGGAAACATCCAGAGAAGTCCAAGATAGTGTTTTTTAGACTGGCTGCCACGAGCTGAATCGAATGCAGCCAAGAGCGAACGTCTGTGACTTACGGTTCAAGAGTTATTCACAGAAACATGGTTCTGAACATGCTGCCAATAGCTCGCCTGGGAAACATGCAGAGAAGTCCAAGATAGTGTTTTTTAGACTGGCTGCCACGAGCTGAATCGAATGCAGCCAAGAGCGAGCGTCTGTGACTTACGGTTCAAGAGTTATTCACAGAAACATGGTTCTTTTACTGCCAGCCGCGAAAGCGAAAATAACCAAGATCGAGCGTCTAGGATTTACTTGTCAATAACTCGCCTGGGAAACATCCAGAGAAGTCAACGACAGTGCTTCTATACTAATTGCCAGGCGCTGAGACGAATGCCGCCAAGATCGAGCGTCTAGGACTTACGGTTCAAGAATTAGCTTTAGAAACATTTGCCTGGGAAACATGCAGAGAAGTCCAAGATAGTGTTTTTTAGACTGGCTGCCACGAGCTGAATCGAATGCAGCCAAGAGCGAGCGTCTGTGACTTACGGTTCAAGAGTTATTCACAGAAACATGGTTCTGAACATGCTGCCAATTGCTCGCCTGGGAAACATGCAGAGAAGTCCAAGATAGTGTTTTTTAGACTGGCTGCCACGAGCTGAATCGAATGCAGCCAAGAGCGAGCGTCTGTGACTTACGGTTCAAGAGTTATTCACAGAAACATGGTTCTGAACATGCTGCCAATAGCTCGCCTGGGAAACATGCAGAGAAGTCCAAGATAGTGTTTTTTAGACTGGCTGCCACGAGCTGAATCGAATGCAGCCAAGAGCGAGCGTCTGTGACTTACGGTTCAAGAGTTATTCACAGAAACATGGTTCTGAACTTTACTGCCAGCCGCGAAAGCGAAACTAACCAAGATCGAGCGTCTAGGATTTACTTGTCAATAACTCGCCTGGGAAACATCCAGAGAAGTCAAAGACAGTGCATCTATACTAATTGCCAGGCGCTGAGACGAATGCCGCCAAGATCGAGCGTCTAGGACTTACGGTTCAAGAATTAGCTTTAGAAACATTTGCCTGGGAAACATCCAGAGAAGTCCAAGATAGTGTTTTTTAGACTGGCTGCCACGAGCTTAATCGAATGCAGCCAAGAGCGAGCGTCTGTGACTTACGGTTCAAGAGTTATTCACAGAAACATGGTTCTGAACATACTGCCAATTGCTCGCCTGGGAAACATGCAGATAAGTCCAAGATAGTGTTTTTTAGACTGGCTGCCACGAGCTGAATCGAATGCAGCCAAGAGCGAGCGTCTGTGACTTACGGTTCAAGAGTTATTCACAGAAACATGGTTCTGAACATGCTGCCAATAGCTCGCCTGGGAAACATGCAGAGAAGTCCAAGATAGTGTTTTTTAGACTGGCTGCCACGAGCTGAATCGAATGCAGCCAAGAGCGAGCGTCTGTGACTTACGGTTCAAGAGTTATTCACAGAAACATGGTTCTGAACATGCTGCCAATTGCTCGCCTGGGAAACATGCAGAGAAGTCCAAGATAGTGTTTTTTAGACTGGCTGCCACGAGCTGAATCGAATGCAGCCAAGAGCGAGCGTCTGTGACTTACGGTTCAAGAGTTATTCACAGAAACATGGTTCTGAACATGCTGCCAATAGCTCGCCTGGGAAACATGCAGAGAAGTCCAAGATAGTGTTTTTTAGACTGGCTGCCACGAGCTGAATCGAATGCAGCCAAGAGCGAGCGTCTGTGACTTACGGTTCAAGAGTTATTCACAGAAACATGGTTCTGAACTTTACTGCCAGCCGCGAAAGCGAAACTAACCAAGATCGAGCGTCTAGGATTTACTTGTCAATAACTCGCCTGGGAAACATCCAGAGAAGTCAAAGACAGTGCATCTATACTAATTGCCAGGCGCTGAGACGAATGCCGCCAAGATCGAGCGTCTAGGACTTACGGTTCAAGAATTAGCTTTAGAAACATTTGCCTGGGAAACATGCAGAGAAGTCCAAGATAGTGTTTTTTAGACTGGCTGCCACGAGCTTAATCGAATGCAGCCAAGAGCGAGCGTCTGTGACTTACGGTTCAAGAGTTATTCACAGAAACATGGTTCTGAACATGCTGCCAATTGCTCGCCTGGGAAACATGCAGAGAAGTCCAAGATAGTGTTTTTTAGACCGGCTGCCACGAGCTGAATCGAATGCAGCCAAGAGCGAACGTCTGTGACTTACGGTTCAAGAGTTATTCACAGAAACATGGTTCTAAACATGCTGCCAATAGCTCGCCTGGGAAACATGCAGAGAAGTCCAAGATAGTGTTTTTTAGACTGGCTGCCACGAGCTGAATCGAATGCAGCCAAGAGCGAGCGTCTGTGACTTACGGTTCAAGAGTTATTCACAGAAACATGGTTCTTTTACTGCCAGCCGCGAAAGCGAAAATAACCAAGATCGAGCGTCTAGGATTTACTTGTCAATAACTCGCCTGGGAAACATCCAGAGAAGTCAACGACAGTGCTTCTATACTAATTGCCAGGCGCTGAGACGAATGCCGCCAAGATCGAGCGTCTAGGACTTACGGTTCAAGAATTAGCTTTAGAAACATTTGCCTGGGAAACATGCAGAGAAGTCCAAGATAGTGTTTTTTAGACTGGCTGCCACGAGCTGAATCGAATGCAGCCAAGAGCGAGCGTCTGTGACTTACGGTTCAAGAGTTATTCACAGAAACATGGTTCTGAACATGCTGCCAATTGCTCGCCTGGGAAACATGCAGAGAAGTCCAAGATAGTGTTTTTTAGACTGGCTGCCACGAGCTGAATCGAATGCAGCCAAGAGCGAGCGTCTGTGACTTACGGTTCAAGAGTTATTCACAGAAACATGGTTCTGAACATGCTGCCAATAGCTCGCCTGGGAAACATGCAGAGAAGTCCAAGATAGTGTTTTTTAGACTGGCTGCCACGAGCTGAATCGAATGCAGCCAAGAGCGAGCGTCTGTGACTTACGGTTCAAGAGTTATTCACAGAAACATGGTTCTGAACTTTACTGCCAGCCGCGAAAGCGAAACTAACCAAGATCGAGCGTCTAGGATTTACTTGTCAATAACTCGCCTGGGAAACATCCAGAGAAGTCAAAGACAGTGCATCTATACTAATTGCCAGGCGCTGAGACGAATGCCGCCAAGATCGAGCGTCTAGGACTTACGGTTCAAGAATTAGCTTTAGAAACATTTGCCTGGGAAACATGCAGAGAAGTCCAAGATAGTGTTTTTTAGACTGGCTGCCACGAGCTTAATCGAATGCAGCCAAGAGCGAGCGTCTGTGACTTACGGTTCAAGAGTTATTCACAGAAACATGGTTCTGAACATGCTGCCAATTGCTCGCCTGGGAAACATGCAGATAAGTCCAAGATAGTGTTTTTTAGACTGGCTGCCACGAGCTGAATCGAATGCAGCCAAGAGCGAGCGTCTGTGACTTACGGTTCAAGAGTTATTCACAGAAACATGGTTCTGAACATGCTGCCAATAGCTCGCCTGGGAAACATGCAGAGAAGTCCAAGATAGTGTTTTTTAGACTGGCTGCCACGAGCTGAATCGAATGCAGCCAAGAGCGAGCGTCTGTGACTTACGGTTCAAGAGTTATTAACAGAAACATGGTTCTGAACTTTACTGCCAGCCGCGAAAGCGAAACTAACCAAGATCGAGCGTCTAGGATTTACTTGTCAATAACTCGCCTGGGAAACATCCAGAGAAGTCAAAGACAGTGCTTCTATACTAATTGCCAGGCGCTGAGACGAATGCCGCCAAGATCGAGCGTCTAGGACTTACGGTTCAAGAATTAGCTTTAGAAACATTTGCCTGGGAAACATGCAGAGAAGTCCAAGATAGTGTTTTTTAGACTGGCTGCCACGAGCTGAATCGAATGCAGCCAAGAGCGAGCGTCTGTGACTTACGGTTCAAGAGTTATTCACAGAAACATGGTTCTGAACATGCTGCCAATTGCTCGCCTGGGAAACATGCAGAGAAGTCCAAGATAGTGTTTTTTAGACTGGCTGCCACGAGCTGAATCGAATGCAGCCAAGAGCGAGCGTCTGTGACTTACGGTTCAAGAGTTATTCACAGAAACATGGTTCTGAACTTTACTGCCAGCCGCGAAAGCGAAACTAACCAAGATCGAGCGTCTAGGATTTACTTGTCAATAACTCGCCTGGGAAACATCCAGAGAAGTCAAAGACAGTGCTTCTATACTAATTGCCAGGCGCTGAGACGAATGCCGCCAAGATCGAGCGTCTAGGACTTACGGTTCAAGAATTAGCTTTAGAAACATTTGCCTGGGAAACATGCAGATAAGTCCAAGATAGTGTTTTTTAGACTGGCTGCCACGAGCTGAATCGAATGCAGCCAAGAGCGAGCGTCTGTGACTTACGGTTCAAGAGTTATTCACAGAAACATGGTTCTGAACATGCTGCCAATTGCTCGCCTGGGAAACATGCAGATAAGTCCAAGATAGTGTTTTTTAGACTGGCTGCCACGAGCTGAATCGAATGCAGCCAAGAGCGAGCGTCTGTGACTTACGGTTCAAGAGTTATTCACAGAAACATGGTTCTGAACATGCTGCCAATAGCTCGCCTGGGAAACATGCAGAGAAGTCCAAGATAGTGTTTTTTAGACTGGCTGCCACGAGCTGAATCGAATGCAGCCAAGAGCGAGCGTCTGTGACTTACGGTTCAAGAGTTATTCACAGAAACATGGTTCTGAACATGCTGCCAATAGCTCGCCTGGGAAACATGCAGAGAAGTCCAAGATAGTGTTTTTTAGACTGGCTGCCACGAGCTGAATCGAATGCAGCCAAGAGCGAGCGTCTGTGACTTACGGTTCAAGAGTTATTAACAGAAACATGGTTCTGAACTTTAATGCCAGCCGCGAAAGCGAAACTAACCAAGATCGAGCGTCTAGGATTTACTTGTCAATAACTCGCCTGGGAAACATCCAGAGAAGTCAAAGACAGTGCTTCTATACTAATTGCCAGGCGCTGAGACGAATGCCGCCAAGATCGAGCGTCTAGGACTTACGGTTCAAGAATTAGCTTTAGAAACATTTGCCTGGGAAACATGCAGAGAAGTCCAAGATAGTGTTTTTTAGACTGGCTGCCACGAGCTGAATCGAATGCAGCCAAGAGCGAGCGTCTGTGACTTACGGTTCAAGAGTTATTCACAGAAACATGGTTCTGAACATGCTGCCAATTGCTCGCCTGGGAAACATGCAGAGAAGTCCAAGATAGTGTTTTTTAGACTGGCTGCCACGAGCTGAATCGAATGCAGCCAAGAGCGAGCGTCTGTGACTTACGGTTCAAGAGTTATTCACAGAAACGTGGTTCTGAACTTTGCTGCCAGCCGCGAAAGCGAAAATAACCAAGATCGAGCGTCTAGGATTTACTTGTCAATAGCTCGCCTGGGAAACATAAAGAGAAGTCAAAGACAGTGCTTCTATACTAACTGCCAGGCGCTGAGACGAATGCCGCCAAGATCGAGCGTCTATGACTTACGGTTCAAGAATTAGCCTCAGAAACAGTGGGAAACAGTGCTTCTATACTAATTGCCAGGCGCTGAGACGAATGCCGCCAAGATCGAGCGTCTATGACTTACGGTTCAAGAATTAGCCTCAGAAACAGTGGTTCTGAACATGCTGCCAATAGCTCGCCTGGGAAACATCCAGAGAAGTCCAAGATAGTGTTTTTTAGACTGGCTGCCACGAGCTGAAACGAATGCAGCCAAGATCGAGCGTCTATGACTTACGGTTCAAGAATTAGCCTCAGAAACAGTGGTTCTGAACATGCTGCCAATAGCTCGCCTGGGAAACATCCAGAGAAGTCCAAGGTAGTGTTTTTTTAGACTGGCTGCCACGAGCTGAAACGAATGCAGCCAAGAGCGAGCGTCTGTGACTTACGGTTCAAGAGTTATTCACAGAAACGTGGTTCTGAACTTTGCTGCCAGCCGCGAAAGCGAAAATAACCAAGATCGAGCGTCTAGGATTAACTTGTCAATAACTCGCCTGGGAAACATCCAGAGAAGTCAAAGACAGTGCTTCTATACTAACTGCCAGGCGCTGAGACGAATGCCGCCAAGATCGAGCGTCTATGACTTACGGTTCAAGAATTAGCCTCAGAAACAGTGGGAAACAGTGCTTCTATACTAATTGCCAGGCGCTGAGACGAATGCCGCCAAGATCGAGCGTCTATGACTTACGGTTCAAGAATTGGCCTCAGAAACAGTGGTTCTGAACATGCTGCCAATAGCTCGCCTGGGAAACATCCAGAGAATTCCAAGATAGTGTTTTTTAGACTGGCTGCCACGAGCTGAAACGAATGCAGCCAAGATCGAGCGTCTATGACTTACGGTTCAAGAATTAGCCTCAGAAACAGTGGTTCTGAACATGCTGCCAATAGCTCGCCTGGGAAACATCCAGAGAAGTCCAAGATAGTGTTTTTTTTAGACTGGCTGCCACGAGCTGAAACGAATGCAGCCAAGAGCGAGCGTCTGTGACTTACGGTTCAAGAGTTATTCACAGAAACATGGTTCTGAACTTTGCTGCCAGCCGCGAAAGCGAAAGTAACCAAGATCGAGCGTCTAGAATTTACTTGTCAATAGCTCGCCTGGGAAACATCCAGAGAAGTCAAAGACAGTGCTTCTATACTAATTGCCAGGCGCTGAGACGAATGCCGCCAAGATCGAGCGTCTATGACTTACGGTTCAATAATTAGCCTCAGAAACAGTGGGAAACAGTGCTTCTATACTAATTGCCAGGCGCTGAGACGAATGCCGCCAAGATCGAGCGTCTATGACTTACGGTTCAAGAATTAGCCTCAGAAACAGTGGTTCTGAACATGCTGCAAATAGCTCGCCTGGGAAACATCCAGAGAAGTCCAAGATAGTGTTTTTTAGACTGGCTGCCACGAGCTGAAACGAATGCAGCCAAGAGCGAGAGTCTGTGACTTACCGTTCAAGAGTTATTCACAGAAACATGGTTCTGAACTTTGCTGCCAGCCGCGAAAGCGAAAATAACCAAGATCGAGCGTCTAGGATTAACTTGTCAGTAACTCGCCTGGGAAACATCCAGAGAAGTCAAAGACAGTGCTTCTATACTAACTGCCAGGAGCTGAGACGAATGCCGCCAAGATCGAGCGTCTATGACTTACGGTTCAAGAATTAGCCTCAGAAACAGTGGGAAACAGTGCTTCTATACTAATTGCCAGACGCTGAGACGAATGCCGCCAAGATCGAGCGTCTATGACTTACGGTTCAAGAATTGGCCTCAGAAACAGTGGTTCTGAACATGCTGCCAATAGCTCGCCTGGGAAACATCCAGAGAAGTCCAAGATAGTGTTTTTTAAACTGGCTGCCACGAGCTGAAACGAATGCAGCCAAGATCGAGCGTCTATGACTTACGGTTCAAGAATTAGCCTCAGAAACAGTGGTTCTGAACATGCTGCCAATAGCTCGCCTGGGAAACATCCAGAGAAGTCCAAGATAGTGTTTTTTTTAGACTGGCTGCCACGAGCTGAAACGAATGCAGCCAAGAGCGAGCGTCTGTGACTTACGGTTCAAGAGTTATTCACAGAAACATGGTTCTGAACTTTGCTGCCAGCCGCGAAAGCGAAAGTAACCAAGATCGAGCGTCTAGAATTTACTTGTCAATAGCTCGCCTAGGAAACATCCAGAGAAGTCAAAGACAGTGCTTCTATACTAATTGCCAGGCGCTGAGACGAATGCCGCCAAGATCGAGCGTCTATGACTTACGGTTCAATAATTAGCCTCAGAAACAGTGGGAAACAGTGCTTCTATACTAATTGCCAGGCGCTGAGACGAATGCCGCCAAGATCGAGCGTCTATGACTTACGGTTCAAGAATTAGCCTCAGAAACAGTGGTTCTGAACATGCTGCCAATAGCTCGCCTGGGAAACATCCAGAGAAGTCCAAGATAGTGTTTTTTAGACTGGCTGCCACGAGCTGAAACGAATGCAGCCAAGAGCGAGAGTCTGTGACTTACCGTTCAAGAGTTATTCACAGAAACATGGTTCTGAACTTTGCTGCCAGCCGCGAAAGCGAAAATAACCAAGATCGAGCGTCTAGGATTTACTTGTCAATAGCTCGCCTGGGAAACATCCAGAGAAGTCAAAGACAGTGCTTCTATACTAATTGCCAGGCGCTGAGACGAATGCCGCCAAGATCGAGCGTCTATGACTTACGGTTCAAGAATTAGCCTCAGAAACAGTGGTTCTGAACATGCTGCCAATAGCTCGCCTGGGAAACATCCAGAGAAGTCCAAGATAGTGTTTTTTAGACTGGCTGCCACGAGCTGAAACGAATGCAGCCAAGATCGAGCGTCTATGACTTACGGTTCAAGAATTAGCCTCAGAAACAGTGGTTCTGAACATGCTGCCAATAGCTCGCCTGGGAAACATCCAGAGAAGTCCAAGATAGTGTTTTTTAGACTGGCTGCCACGAGCTGAAACGAATGCAGCCAAGATCGAGCGTCTATGACTTACGGTTCAAGAATTAGCCTCAGAAACAGTGGTTCTGAACATGCTGCCAATAGCTCGCCTGGGAAACATCCAGAGAAGTCCAAGATAGTGTTTTTTTTAGACTGGCTGCCACGAGCTGAAACGAATGCAGCCAAGAGCGAGCGTCTGTGACTAACGGTTCAAGAGTTATTCACAGAAACATGGTTCTGAACTTTGCTGCCAGCCGCGAAAGCGAAAGTAACCAAGATCGAGCGTCTAGAATTTTTCTTGTCAATAGCTCGCCTGGGAAACATCCAGAGAAGTCAAAGACAGTGCTTCTATACTAATTGCCAGGCGCTGAGACGAAAGCCGCCAAGATCGAGCGTCTATGACTTACGGTTCAAGAATTAGCCTCAGAAACAGTGGGAAACAGTGCTTCTATACTAATTGCCAGGCGCTGAGACGAATGCCGCCAAGATCGAGCGTCTATGACTTACGGTTCAAGAATTAGCCTCAGAAACAGTGGTTCTGAACATGCTGCCAATAGCTCGCCTGGGAAACATCCAGAGAAGTCCAAGATAGTGTTTTTTAGACTGGCTGCCACGAGCTGAAACGAATGCAGCCAAGAGCGAGAGTCTGTGACTTACCGTTCAAGAGTTATTCACAGAAACATGGTTCTGAACTTTGCTGCCAGCCGCGAAAGCGAAAATAACCAAGATCGAGCGTCTAGGATTTACTTGTCAATAGCTCGCCTGGGAAACATCCAGAGAAGTCAAAGACAGTGCTTCTATACTAACTGCCAGGCGCTGAGACGAATGCCGCCAAGATTGAGCGTCTATGACTTACGGTTCAAGAATTAGCCTCAGAAACAGTGGTTCTGAACATGCTGCCAATAGCTCGCCTGGGAAACATCCAGAGAAGTCCAAGATAGTGTTTTTTAGACTGGCTGCCACGAGCTGAAACGAATGCAGCCAAGAGCGAGAGTCTGTGACTTACCGTTCAAGAGTTATTCACAGAAACATGGTTCTGAACTTTGCTGCCAGCCGCGAAAGCGAAAATAACCAAGATCGAGCGTCTAGGATTTACTTGTCAATAGCTCGCCTGGGAAACATCCAGAGAAGTCAAAGACAGTGCTTCTATACTAATTGCCAGGCGCTGAGACGAATGCCGCCAAGATCGAGCGTCTATGACTTACGGTTCAAGAATTAGCCTCAGAAACAGTGGGAAACAGTGCTTCTATACTAATTGCCAGGCGCTGAGACGAATGCCGCCAAGATCGAGCGTCTATGACTTACGGTTCAAGAATTAGCCTCAGAAACAGTGGTTCTGAACATGCTGCCAATAGCTCGCCTGGGAAACATCCAGAGAAGTCCAAGATAGTGTTTTTTAGACTGGCTGCCACGAGCTGAAACGAATGCAGCCAAGAGCGAGCGTCTGTGACTTACGGTTCAAGAGTTATTCACAGAAACGTGGTTCTGAACTTTGCTGCCAGCCGCGAAAGCGAAAATAACCAAGATCGAGCGTCTAGGATTAACTTGTCAATAACTCGCCTGAGAAACATCCAGAGAAGTCAAAGACAGTGCTTCTATACTAACTGCCAGGCGCTGAGACGAATGCCGCCAAGATCGAGCGTCTATGACTTACGGTTCAAGAATTAGCCTCAGAAACAGTGGGAAACAGTGCTTCTATACTAATTGCCAGGCGCTGAGACGAATGCCGCCAAGATCGAGCGTCTATGACTTACGGTTCAAGAATTGGCCTCAGAAACAGTGGTTCTGAACATGCTGCCAATAGCTCGCCTGGGAAACATCCAGAGAAGTCCAAGATAGTGTTTTTTAGACTGGCTGCCACGAGCTGAAACGAATGCAGCCAAGACCGAGCGTCTATGACTTACGGTTCAAGAATTAGCCTCAGAAACAGTGGTTCTGAACATGCTGCCAATAGCTCGCCTGGGAAACATCCAGAGAAGTCCAAGATAGTGTTTTTTTTAGACTGGCTGCCACGAGCTGAAACGAATGCAGCCAAGAGCGAGCGTCTGTGACTTACGGTTCAAGAGTTATTCACAGAAACATGGTTCTGAACTTTGCTGCCAGCCGCGAAAGCGAAAGTAACCAAGATCGAGCGTCTAGAATTTACTTGTCAATAGCTCGCCTGGGAAACATCCAGAGAAGTCAAAGACAGTGCTTCTATACTAATTGCCAGGCGCTGAGACGAATGCCGCCAAGATCGAGCGTCTATGACTTACGGTTCAATAATTAGCCTCAGAAACAGTGGGAAACAGTGCTTCTATACTAATTGCCAGGCGCTGAGACGAATGCCGCCAAGATCGAGCGTCTATGACTTACGGTTCAAGAATTAGCCTCAGAAACAGTGGTTCTGAACATGCTGCAAATAGCTCGCCTGGGAAACATCCAGAGAAGTCCAAGATAGTGTTTTTTAGACTGGCTGCCACGAGCTGAAACGAATGCAGCCAAGAGCGAGAGTCTGTGACTTACCGTTCAAGAGTTATTCACAGAAACATGGTTCTGAACTTTGCTGCCAGCCGCGAAAGCGAAAATAACCAAGATCGAGCGTCTAGGATTTACTTGTCAATAGCTCGCCTGGGAAACATCCAGAGAAGTCAAAGACAGTGCTTCTATACTAATTGCCAGGCGCTGAGACGAATGCCGCCAAGATCGAGCGTCTATGACTTACGGTTCAAGAATTAGCCTCAGAAACAGTGGTTCTGAACATGCTGCCAATAGCTCGCCTGGGAAACATCCAGAGAAGTCCAAGATAGTGTTTTTTAGACTGGCTGCCACGAGCTGAAACGAATGCAGCCAAGATCGAGCGTCTATGACTTACGGTTCAAGAATTAGCCTCAGAAACAGTGGTTCTGAACATGCTGCCAATAGCTCGCCTGGGAAACATCCAGAGAAGTCCAAGATAGTGTTTTTTAGACTGGCTGCCACGAGCTGAAACAAATGCAGCCAAGAGCGAGAGTCTGTGACTTACCGTTCAAGAGTTATTCACAGAAACATGGTTCTGAACTTTGCTGCCAGCCGCGAAAAGCGAAAATAACCAAGATCGAGCGTCTAGGATTTACTTGTCAATAGCTCGCCTGGGAAACATCCAGAGAAGTCAAAGACAGTGCTTCTATACTAACTGCCAGGCGCTGAGACGAATGCCGCCAAGATCGAGCGTCTATGACTTACGGTTCAAGAATTAGCCTCAGAAACAGTGGTTCTAAACATGCTGCCAATAGCTCGCCTGGGAAACATACAGAGAAGTCCAAGATAGTGTTTTTTTTTAGACTGGCTGCCACGAGCTGAAACGAATGCAGCCAAGAGCGAGCGTCTGTGACTTACGGTTCAAGAGTTATTCACATAAACATGGTTCTGAACTTTGCTGCCAGCCGCGAAAGCGAAAGTAACCAAGATCGAGCGTCTAGGATTTACTTGTCAATAGCTCGCCTGGGAAACATCCAGAGAAGTCAAAGACAGTGCTTCTATACTAATTGCCAGGCGCTGAGACGAATGCCGCCAAGATCGAGCGTCTATGACTTACGGTTCAAGAATTAGCCTCAGAAACAGTGGTTCTGAACATGCTGCCAATAGCTCGCCTGGGAAACATCCAGAGAAGTCCAAGATAGTGTTTTTTAGACTGGCTGCCACGAGCTGAAACGAATGCAGCCAAGAGCGAGAGTCTGTGACTTACCGTTCAAGAGTTATTCACAGAAACATGGTTCTGAACTTTGCTGCCAGCCGCGAAAGCGAAAATAACCAAGATCGAGCGTCTAGGATTTACTTGTCAATAGCTCGCCTTGGAAACATCCAGAGAAGTCAAAGACAGTGCTTCTATACTAATTGCCAGGCGCTGAGACGAATGCCGCCAAGATCGAGCGTCTATGACTTACGGTTCAAGAATTAGCCTCAGAAACAGTGGGAAACAGTGCTTCTATACTAATTGCCAGGCGCTGAGACGAATGCCGCCAAGATCGAGCGTCTATGACTTACGGTTCAAGAATTAGCCTCAGAAACAGTGGTTCTGAACATGCTGCCAATAGCTCGCCTGGGAAACATCCAGAGAAGTCCAAGATAGTGTTTTTTAGACTGGCTGCCACGAGCTGAAACGAATGCAGCCAAGAGCGAGAGTCTGTGACTTACCGTTCAAGAGTTATTCACAGAAACATGGTTCTGAACTTTGCTGCCAGCCGTGAAAGCGAAAATAACCAAGATCGAGCGTCTAGGATTTACTTGTCAATAGCTCGCCTGGGAAACATCCAGAGAAGTCAAAGACAGTGCTTCTATACTAACTGCCAGGCGCTGAGACGAATGCCGCCAAGATCGAGCGTCTATGACTTACGGTTCAAGAATTAGCCTCAGAAACAGTGGGAAACAGTGCTTCTATACTAATTGCCAGGCGCTGAGACGAATGCCGCCAAGATCGAGCGTCTATGACTTACGGTTCAAGAATTAGCCTCAGAAACAGTGGTTCTGAACATGCTGCCAATAGCTCGCCTGGGAAACATCCAGAGAAGTCCAAGATAGTGTTTTTTTTTAGACTGGCTGCCACGAGCTGAAACGAATGCAGCCAAGAGCGAGCGTCTGTGACTTACGGTTCAAGAGTTATTCACAGAAACATTGTTCTGAACTTTGCTGCCAGCCGCGAAAGCGAAAGTAACCAAGATCGAGCGTCTAGGATTTACTTGTCAATAGCTCGCCTGGGAAACATCCAGAGAAGTCAAAGACAGTGCTTCTATACTAATTGCCAGGAGCTGAGACGAATGCCGCCAAGATCGAGCGTCTATGACTTACGGTTCAAGAATTAGCCTCAGAAACAGTGGTTCTGAACATGCTGCCAATAGGTCGCCTGGGAAACATCCAGAGAAGTCCAAGATAGTGTTTTTTTAGACTGGCTGCCACGAGCTGAAACGAATGCAGCCAAGAGCGAGCGTCTGTGACTTACGGTTCAAGAGTTATTCACAGAAACATGGTTCTGAACTTTGCTGCCAGCCGCGAAAGCGAAAGTAACCAAGATCGAGCGTCTAGGATTTACTTGTCAATAGCTCGCCTGGGAAACATCCAGAGAAGTCAAAGACAGTGCTTCTATACTAATTGCCAGGCGCTGAGACGAATGCCGCCAAGATCGAGCGTCTATGACTTACGGTTCAAGAATTAGCCTCAGAAACAGTGGTTCTGAACATGCTGCCAATAGCTCGCCTGGGAAACATCCAGAGAAGTCCAAGATAGTGTTTTTTAGACTGGCTGCCACGAGCTGAAACGAATGCAGCCAAGATCGAGCGTCTATGACTTACGGTTCAAGAATTAGCCTCAGAAACAGTGGTTCTGAACATGCTGCCAATAGCTCGCCTCGGAAACATCCAGAGAAGTCCAAGATAGTGTTTTTTAGACTGGCTGCCACGAGCTGAAACGAATGCAGCCAAGATCGAGCGTCTATGACTTACGGTTCAAGAATTAGCCTCAGAAACAGTGGTTCTGAACATGCTGCCAATAGCTCGCCTGGAAAACATCCAGAGAAGTCCAAGATAGTGTTTTTTAGACTGGCTGCCACGAGCTGAAACGAATGCAGCCAAGAGCGAGAGTCTGTGACTTACCGTTCAATAGTTATTCACAGAAACATGGTTCTGAACTTTGCTGCCAGCCGCGAAAGCGAAAATAACCAAGATCGAGCGTCTAGGATTTACTTGTCAATAGCTCGCCTGGGAAACATCCAGAGAAGTCAAAGACAGTGCTTCTATACTAATTGTCAGGCGCTGAGACGAATGCCGCCAAGATCGAGCGTCTATGACTTACGGTTCAAGAATTAGCCTCAGAAACAGTGGTTCTGAACATGCTGCCAATAGCTCGCCTGGGAAACATCCAGAGAAGTCCAAGATAGTGTTTTTTAGACTGGCTGCCACGAGCTGAAACGAATGCAGCCAAGATCGAGCGTCTATGACTTACGGTTCAAGAATTAGCCTCAGAAACAGTGGTTCTGAACATGCTGCCAATAGCTCGCCTGGGAAACATCCGGAGAAGTCCAAGATAGTATTTTTTTTAGACTGGCTGCCACGAGCTGAAACGAATGCAGCCAAGAGCGAGCGTCTGTGACTAACGGGTTCAAGAGTTATTCACAGAAACATGGTTCGGAACTTTGCTGCCAGCCGCGAAAGCGAAAGTAACCAAGACCGAGCGTCTAGAATTTACTTTTCAATAGCTCGCCTGGGAAACATCCAGAGAAGTCAAAGACAGTGTTTCTATACTTATTGCCAGGCGCTGAGACGAATGCCGCCAAGATCGAGCGTCTATGACTTACGGTTCAAGAATTAGCCTCAGAAACAGTGGGAAACAGTGCTTCTATACTAATTGCCAGGCGCTGAGACGAATGCCGCCAAGATCGAGCGTCTATGACTTACGGTTCAAGAATTAGCCTCAGAAACAGTGGTTCTGAACATGCTGCCAATAGCTCGCCTGGGAAACATCCAGAGAAGTCCAAGATAGTGTTTTTTAGACTGGCTGCCACGAGCTGAAACGAATGCAGCCAAGAGCGAGAGTCTGTGACTTACCGTTCAAGAGTTATTCACAGAAACATGGTTCTGAACTTTGCTGCCAGCCGCGAAAGCGAAAATAACCAAGATCGAGCGTCTAGGATTTACTTGTCAATAGCTCGCCTGGGAAACATCCAGAGAAGTCAAAGACAGTGCTTCTATACTAACTGCCAGGCGCTGAGACGAATGCCGCCAAGATCGAGCGTCTATGACTTACGGTTCAAGAATTAGCCTCAGAAACAGTGCTTCTATACTAATTGGCAGGCGCTGAGACGAATGCCGACAAGATCGAGCGTCTATGACTTACGGTTCAAGAGCTTAATAAAATCTGTAAAAATGTAATAAAATCAGCAAAAATACAAAATGAAAGGCAGGTGGCCAAGGATAGTAAAACAAATCCTAAAAAATTCTTCAAGCATATAAATGCAAAAAACCCAAGGTCTGAACATGTAGGACCCCTAGATAATGGTAATGGGGAGTTGGTCACAGGGGATCAAGAGAAGGCAGAGTTACTAAATGGGTTCTTCCGCTCTGTATATACAACAGAAGAAGGAGCAGCTGATGTAGCCGGTGCCAGTGCTGTTAATATATCAGTTGATATACTGAATTGGATGAATGTAGATATGGTCCAAGCTAAATTAAATAAAATAAATGTACACAAGGCCCCGGGACCAGATGGGTTACACCCTAGAGTTCTTAAAGAGCTTAGTTCAGTTATTTCTGTCCCCCTCTTCATAATATTTAGAGAGTCTCTCATGAGTGGTATAGTGCCAAGGGACTGGCACAGGGCAAATGTGGTGCCCATTTTCAAAAAGGGCACTAGGTCTTCGCCGGGTAATTATAGACCAGTAAGCTTAACATCAATTGTGGGGAAAATGTTTGAGGGGCTATTGAGGGACTATATACAGAATTATGTGACAATAAATAGTATTATAAGTGACAGCCAGCATGGTTTTACAAAGGACAGAAGCTGTCAAACCAACCTGATTTGTTTTTATGAAGAGGTAAGCAGAAGCCTAGACAGAGGGGCCGCTGTGGATATAGTGTTTTTGGACTTTGCAAAGGCATTTGACACTGTCCCTCATAGACATCTAATGGGTAAATTAAGGACTATAGGTTTAGAAAGTATAGTTTGTAATTGGATTGAGAATTGGCTCAAGGACCGTATCCAGAGAGTTGTGGTCAATGATTCCTACTCTGAATGGTCCCCAGTTATAAGTGGTGTACCCCAGGGTTCAGTGCTGGGACCACTATTATTCAACTTATTTATTAATGATATAGAGGATGGGATTAATAGCACTATTTCTATTTTTGCAGATGACACCAAGCTATGCAATATAGTTCAGACTATGGAAGATGTTTGTGAATTGCAGGCAGATTGAAACAAACTAAGTGTTTGGGCGTCCACTTGGCAAATGAAGTTTAATGTAGATAAATGTAAAGTTATGCATCTGGGTACGAAAAACCTGCAAGCATCATATGTCCTAGGGGGCGCTACACTGGGGAAGTCAATTGTTGAGAAGGATCTGGGTGTACTTGTAAATCATAAACTAAATTTCAGCATGCAGTGTCAATCAGCTGCTTCAAAGGCCAGCAAAATATTGTCGTGTATCAAAAGAGGCATGGACTCGCGGGACAGGGAGGTAATATTACCACTTTACAAAGCATTAGTGAGGCCTCATCTAGAATATGCAGTCCAGTTCTGGGCTCCAGTTCATAGAAAGGATGCCCTGGAGTTGGAAAAAATACAAAGAAGAGCAACGAAGCTAATAAGGGGCATGGAGAATCTAAGTTATGAGGAAAGATTATAAGAACTAAACCTATTTAGCCTTGAGAAAAGACGACTAAGGGGGGACATGATTAACTTATATAAATATATGAATGGCGCATACAAAAAATATGGTGAAATCCTGTTCC
This sequence comes from Rhinoderma darwinii, assembly GCF_050947455.1. Classification (NCBI taxonomy): domain Eukaryota; kingdom Metazoa; phylum Chordata; class Amphibia; order Anura; family Rhinodermatidae; genus Rhinoderma; species Rhinoderma darwinii. The sequence goes on from NW_027462494.1 coordinate 37,732, forward strand.
ATGTAAAACCCCCTCAAAAAACAAGGGGGCACTCCCTCCGTCTGGAGAAAAAAAGGTTCAAGCTGCAGAGACGACAAGCCTTCTTTACTGTGAGAACTGTGAATCTATGGAATAGCCTACCGCAGGAGCTGGTCACTGCAGGGACAGTAGATGGCTTTAAAAAAGGGTTAGATAATTTCCTAGAACAAAAAAATATTAACTGCTATGTGTAGAAATTTTTTACTTCCCCTTTCCTATCCCACTTCCCCTTTCCCATCCCTTGGTTGAACTTGATGGACATGTGTCTTTTTCAACCGTACAAACTATGTAACTATGTAAGAATTAGCCTCAGAAACAGTGGTTCTGAACATGCTGCCAATAGCTCGCCTGGGAAACATCCAGAGAAGTCCAAGATAGTGTTTTTTTAGACTGGCTGCCACGAGCTGAAACAAATGCAGCCAAGAGCGAGCGTCTGTGACTTACGGTTCAAGAGTTATTCACAGAAACATGGTTCTGAACTTTGCTGCCAGCCGCGAAAGCGAAAGTAACCAAGATCGAGCGTCTAGGATTTACTTGTCAATAGCTCGCCTGGGAAACATCCAGATAAGTCAAAGACAGTGCTTCTATACTAATTGCCAGGCGCTGAGACGAATGCCGCCAAGATCGAGCGTCTATGACTTACGGTTCAAGAATTAGCCTCAGAAACAGTGGTTCTGAACATGCTGCCAATTGCTCGCCTGGGAAACATCCAGAGAAGTCCAAGATAGTGTTTTTTAGACTGGCTGCCACGAGCTGAAACGAATGCAGCCAAGAGCGAGAGTCTGTGACTTACCGTTCAAGAGTTATTCACAGAAACATGGTTCTGAACTTTGCTGCCAGCCGCGAAAGCGAAAATAACCAAGATCGAGCGTCTAGGATTTACTTGTCAATAGCTCGCCTGGGAAACATCCAGAGAAGTCAAAGACAGTGCTTCTATACTAATTGCCAGGCGCTGAGACGAATGCCGCCAAGATCGAGCGTCTATGACTTACGGTTCAAGAATTAGCCTCAGAAACAGTGGGAAACAGTGCTTCTATACTAATTGCCAGGCGCTGAGACGAATGCCGCCAAGATCGAGCGTCTATGACTTACGGTTCAAGAATTAGCCTCAGAAACAGTGGTTCTGAACATGCTGCCAATAGCTCGCCTGGGAAACATCCAGAGAAGTCCAAGATGGCGTTTTTTAGACTGGCTGCCACGAGCTGAAACGAATGCAGCCAAGATCGAGCGTCTATGACTTACGGTTCAAGAATTAGCCTCAGAAACAGTGGTTCTGAACATGCTGCCAATAGCTCGCCTGGGAAACATCCAGAGAAGTCCATATAGTGTTTTTTTAGACTGGCTGCCACGAGCTGAAACGAATGCAGCCAAGAGCGAGCGTCTGTGACTTACGGTTCAAGAGTTATTCACAGAAACATGGTTCTGAACTTTGCTGCCAGCCGCGAAAGCGAAAGTAACCAAGATCGAGCGTCTAGGATTTACTTGTCAATAGCTCGCCTGGGAAACATCCAGAGAAGTCAAAGACAGTGCTTCTATACTAATTGCCAGGCGCTGAGACGAATGCCGCCAAGATCGAGCGTCTATGACTTACGGTTCAAGAATTAGCCTCAGAAACAGTGGGAAACAGTGCTTCTATACTAATTGCCAGGCGCTGAGACGAATGCCGCCAAGATCGAGCGTCTATGACTTACTGTTCAAGAATTAGCCTCAGAAACAGTGGTTCTGAACATGCTGCCAATAGCTCGCCTGGGAAACATCCAGAGAAGTCCAAGATAGTGTTTTTTAGACTGGCTGCCACGAGCTGAAACGAATGCAACCAAGAGCGAGAGTCTGTGACTTACCGTTCAAGAGTTATTCACAGAAACATGGTTCTGAACTTTGCTGCCAGCCGCGAAAGCGAAAATAACCAAGATCGAGCGTCTAGGATTTACTTGTCAATAGCTCGCCTGGGAAACATCCAGAGAAGTCAAAGACAGTGCTTCTATACTAATTGCCAGGCGCTGAGACGAATGCCGCCAAGATCGAGCGTCTATGACTTACGGTTCAAGAATTAGCCTCAGAAACAGTGGGAAACAGTGCTTCGATACTAATTGCCAGGCGCTGAGACGAATGCCGCCAAGATCGAGCGTCTATGACTTACGGTTCAAGAATTAGCCTCAGAAACAGTGGTTCTGAACATGCTGCCAATAGCTCGCCTGGGAAACATCCAGAGAAGTCCAAGATGGCGTTTTTTAGACTGGCTGCCACGAGCTGAAACGAATGCAGCCAAGATCGAGCGTCTATGACTTACGGTTCAAGAATTAGCCTCAGAAACAGTGGTTCTGAACATGCTGCCAATAGCTCGCCTGGGAAACATCCAGAGAAGTCCAAGATAGTGTTTTTTTTAGACTGGCTGCCACGAGCTGAAACGAATGCAGCCAAGAGTGAGCGTTTGTGACTTACGGTTCAAGAGTTATTCACAGAAACATGGTTCTGAACTTTGCTGCCAGCCGCGAAAGCGAAAGTAACCAAGATCGAGCGTCTAGGATTTACTTGTCAATAGCTCGCCTGGGAAACATCCAGATAAGTCAAAGACAGTGCTTCTATACTAATTGCCAGGCGCTGAGACGAATGCCGCCAAGATCGAGCGTCTATGACTTACGGTTCAAGAATTAGCCTCAGAAACAGTGGTTCTGAACATGCTGCCAATAGCTCGCCTGGGAAACATCCAGAGAAGTCCAAGATAGTGTTTTTTAGACTGGCTGCCACGAGCTGAAACGAATGCAGCCAAGAGCGAGAGTCTGTGACTTACCGTTCAAGAGTTATTCACAGAATCATGGTTCTGAACTTTGCTGCCAGCCGCGAAAGCGAAAATAACCAAGATCGAGCGTCTAGGATTTACTTGTCAATAGCTCGCCTGGGAAACATCCAGAGAAGTCAAAGACAGTGCTTCTATACTAATTGCCAGGCGCTGAGACGAATGCCGCCAAGATCGAGCGTCTATGACTTACGGTTCAAGAATTAGCCTCAGAAACAGTGGGAAACAGTGCTTCTATACTAATTGGCAGGCGCTGAGACGAATGCCGCCAAGATCGAGCGTCTATGACTTACGGTTCTAGAATTAGCCTCAGAAACAGTGGTTCTGAACATGCTGCCAATAGCTCGCCTGGGAAACATCCAGAGAAGTCCAAGATAGTGTTTTTTTAGACTGGCTGCCACGAGCTGAAACGAATGCAGCCAAGAGCGAGCGTCTGTGACTTACGGTTCAAGAGTTATTCACAGAAACATGGTTCTGAACTTTGCTGCCAGCCGCGAAAGCGAAAGTAACCAAGATCGAGCGTCTAGGATTTACTTGTCAATAGCTCGCCTGGGAAACATCCAGATAAGTCAAAGACAGTGCTTCTATACTAATTGCCAGGCGCTGAGACGAATGCCGCCAAGATCGAGCGTCTATGACTTACGGTTCAAGAATTAGCCTCAGAAACAGTGGTTCTGAACATGCTGCCAATAGCTCGCCTGGGAAACATCCAGAGAAGTCCAAGATAGTGTTTTTTAGGCTGGCTGCCACGAGCTGAAACGAATGCAGCCAAGAGCGAGAGTCTGTGACTTACCGTTCAAGAGTTATTCACAGAAACATGGTTCTGAACTTTGCTGCCAGCCGCGAAAGCGAAAATAACCAAGATCGAGCGTCTAGGATTTACTTGTCAATAGCTCGCCTGGGAAACATCCAGAGAAGTCAAAGACAGTGCTTCTATACTAATTGCCAGGCGCTGAGATGAATGCCGCCAAGATCGAGCGTCTATGACTTACGGTTCAAGAATTAGCCTCAGAAACAGTGGGAAACAGTGCTTCTATACTAATTGCCAGGCGCTGAGACGAATGCCGCCAAGATCGAGCGTCTATGACTTACGGTTCAAGAATTAGCCTCAGAAACCGTGGTTCTGAACATGCTGCCAATAGCTCGCCTGGGAAACATCCAGAGAAGTCCAAGATAGTGTTTTTTAGACTGGCTGCCACGAGCTGAAACGAATGCAGCCAAGAGCGAGAGTCTGTGACTTACCGTTCAAGAGTTATTCACAGAAACATGGTTCTGAACTTTGCTGCCAGCCGCGAAAGCGAAAATAACCAAGATCGAGCGTCTAGGATTTACTTGTCAATAGCTCGCCTGGGAAACATCCAGAGAAGTCAAAGACAGTGCTTCTATACTAATTGCCAGGCGCTGAGACGAATGCCGCCAAGATCGAGCGTCTATGACTTACGGTTCAAGAATTAGCCTCAGAAACAGTGGGAAACAGTGCTTCTATACTAATTGCCAGGCGCTGAGACGAATGCCGACAAGATCGAGCGTCTATGACTTACGGTTCAAGAATTAGCCTCAGAAACAGTGGTTCTGAACATGCTGCCAATAGCTCGCCTGGGAAACATCCAGAGAAGTCCAAGATAGTGTTTTTTAGACTGGCTGCCACGAGCTGAAACGAATGCAGCCAAGAGCGAGAGTCTGTGACTTACCGTTCAAGAGTTATTTACAGAAACATGGTTCTGAACTTTGCTGCCAGCCGCGAATGCGAAAGTAACCAAGATCGAGCGTCTAGGATTTACTTGTCAATAGCTCGCCTGGGAAACATCCAGAGAAGTCAAAGACAGTGCTTCTATACTAATTGCCAGACGCTGAGACGAATGCCGTCAAGATCGAGCGTCTATGACTTACGGTTCAAGAATTAGCCTCAGAAACAGTGGTTCTGAACATGCTGCCAATAGCTCTCCTGGGAAACATCCAGAGAAGTCCAAGAATGTGTTTTTTTAGACTGGCTGCCACGAGCTGAAACGAATGCAGCCAAGAGCGAGCGTCTGTGACTTACGGTTCAAGAGTTATTCACAGAAACATGGTTCTGAACTTTGCTGCCAGCCGCGAAAGCGAAAGTAACCAAGATCGAGCGTCTAGGATTTACTTGTCAATAGCTCGCCTGGGAAACATCCAGAGAAGTCAAAGACAGTGCTTCTATACTAATTGCCAGGCGCTGAGACGAATGCCGCCAAGATCGAGCGTCTATGACTTACGGTTCAAGAATTAGCCTCAGAAACAGTGGGAAACAGTGCTTCTATACTAATTGCCAGGCGCTGAGACGAATGCCGCCAAGATCGAGCGTCTATGACTTACTGTTTAAGAATTAGCCTCAGAAACAGTGGTTCTGAACATGCTGCCAATAGCTCGCCTGGGAAACATCCAGAGAAGTCCAAGATAGTGTTTTTTAGACTGGCTGCCACGAGCTGAAACGAATGCAGCCAAGAGCGAGAGTCTGTGACTTACCGTTCAAGAGTTATTCACAGAAACATGGTTCTGAACTTTGCTGCCAGCCGCGAAAGCGAAAATAACCAAGATCGAGCGTCTAGGATTTACTTGTCAATAGCTCGCCTGGGAAACATCCAGAGAAGTCAAAGACAGTGCTTCTATACTAATTGCCAGGCGCTGAGACGAATGCCGCCAAGATCGAGCGTCTATGACTTACGGTTCAAGAATTAGCCTCAGAAACAGTGGGAAACAGTGCTTCTATACTAATTGCCAGGCGCTGAGACGAATGCCGCCAAGATCGAGCGTCTATGACTTACTGTTCAAGAATTAGCCTCAGAAACAGTGGTTCTGAACATGCTGCCAATAGCTCGCCTGGGAAACATCCAGAGAAGTCCAAGATAGTGTTTTTTAGACTGGCTGCCACGAGCTGAAACGAATGCAACCAAGAGCGAGAGTCTGTGACTTACCGTTCAAGAGTTATTCACAGAAACATGGTTCTGAACTTTGCTGCCAGCCGCGAAAGCGAAAATAACCAAGATCGAGCGTCTAGGATTTACTTGTCAATAGCTCGCCTGGGAAACATCCAGAGAAGTCAAAGACAGTGCTTCTATACTAATTGCCAGGCGCTGAGACGAATGCCGCCAAGATCGAGCGTCTATGACTTACGGTTCAAGAATTAGCCTCAGAAACAGTGGGAAACAGCGCTTCTATACTAATTGGCAGGCGCTGAGACGAATGCCGCCAAGATCGAGCGTCTATGACTTACGGTTCTAGAATTAGCCTCAGAAACAGTGGTTCTGAACATGCTGCCAATAGCTCGCCTGGGAAACATCCAGAGAAGTCCAAGATAGTGTTTTTTTAGACTGGCTGCCACGAGCTGAAACGAATGCAGCCAAGAGCGAGCGTCTGTGACTTACGGTTCAAGAGTTATTCACAGAAACATGGTTCTGAACTTTGCTGCCAGCCGCGAAAGCGAAAGTAACCAAGATCGAGCGTCTAGGATTTACTTGTCAATAGCTCGCCTGGGAAACATCCAGATAAGTCAAAGACAGTGCTTCTATACTAATTGCCAGGCGCTGAGACGAATGCCGCCAAGATCGAGCGTCTATGACTTACGGTTCAAGAATTAGCCTCAGAAACAGTGGTTCTGAACATGCTGCCAATAGCTCGCCTGGGAAACATCCAGAGAAGTCCAAGATAGTGTTTTTTAGGCTGGCTGCCACGAGCTGAAACGAATGCAGCCAAGAGCGAGAGTCTGTGACTTACCGTTCAAGAGTTATTCACAGAAACATGGTTCTGAACTTTGCTGCCAGCCGCGAAAGCGAAAATAACCAAGATCGAGCGTCTAGGATTTACTTGTCAATAGCTCGCCTGGGAAACATCCAGAGAAGTCAAAGACAGTGCTTCTATACTAATTGCCAGGCGCTGAGATGAATGCCGCCAAGATCGAGCGTCTATGACTTACGGTTCAAGAATTAGCCTCAGAAACAGTGGGAAACAGTGCTTCTATACTAATTGCCAGGCGCTGAGACGAATGCCGCCAAGATCGAGCGTCTATGACTTACGGTTCAAGAATTAGCCTCAGAAACAGTGGTTCTGAACATGCTGCCAATAGCTCGCCTGGGAAACATCCAGAGAAGTCCAAGATAGTGTTTTTTAGACTGGCTGCCACGAGCTGAAACGAATGCAGCCAAGAGCGAGAGTCTGTGACTTACCGTTCAAGAGTTATTCACAGAAACATGGTTCTGAACTTTGCTGCCAGCCGCGAAAGCGAAAATAACCAAGATCGAGCGTCTAGGATTTACTTGTCAATAGCTCGCCTGGGAAACATCCAGAGAAGTCAAAGACAGTGCTTCTATACTAATTGCCAGGCGCTGAGACGAATGCCGCCAAGATCGAGCGTCTATGACTTACGGTTCAAGAATTAGCCTCAGAAACAGTGGGAAACAGTGATTCTATACTAATTGCCAGGCGCTGAGACGAATGCCGACAAGATCGAGCGTCTATGACTTACGGTTCAAGAATTAGCCTCAGAAACAGTGGTTCTGAACATGCTGCCAATAGCTCGCCTGGGAAACATCCAGAGAAGTCCAAGATAGTGTTTTTTAGACTGGCTGCCACGAGCTGAAACGAATGCAGCCAAGAGCGAGAGTCTGTGACTTACCGTTCAAGAGTTATTTACAGAAACATGGTTCTGAACTTTGCTGCCAGCCGCGAATGCGAAAGTAACCAAGATCGAGCGTCTAGGATTTACTTGTCAATAGCTCGCCTGGGAAACATCCAGAGAAGTCAAAGACAGTGCTTCTATACTAATTGCCAGACGCTGAGACGAATGCCGCCAAGATCGAGCGTCTATGACTTACGGTTCAAGAATTAGCCTCAGAAACAGTGGTTCTGAACATGCTGCCAATAGCTCGCCTGGGAAACATCCAGAGAAGTCCAAGATAGTGTTTTTTTAAACTGGCTGCCACGAGCTGAAACGAATGCAGCCAAGAGCGAGCGTCTGTGACTTACGGTTCAAGAGTTATTCACAGAAACATGGTTCTGAACTTTGCTGCCAGCCGCGAAAGCGAAAGTAACCAAGATCGAGCATCTAGGATTTACTTGTCAATAGCTCGCCTGGGAAACATCCAGAGAAGTCAAAGACAGTGCTTCTATACTAATTGCCAGGCGCTGAGACGAATGCCGCCAAGATCGAGCGTCTATGACTTACGGTTCAAGAATTAGCCTTAGAAACAGTGGGAAACAGTGCTTCTATACTAATTGCCAGGCGCTGAGACGAATGCCGCCAAGATCGAGCGTCTATGACTTACGGTTCAAGAATTAGCCTCAGAAACAGTGGTTCTGAACATGCTGCCAATAGCTCGCCTGGAAAACATCCAGAGAAGTCCAAGATAGTGTTTTTTAGACTGGCTGCCACGAGCTGAAACGAATGCAGCCAAGAGCGAGAGTCTGTGACTTACCGTTCAAGAGTTATTCACAGAAACATGGTTCTGAACTTTGCTGCCAGCCGCGAAAGCAAAAATAACCAAGATCGAGCGTCTAGGATTTACTTGTCAATAGCTCGCCTGGGAAACATCCAGAGAAGTCAAAGACAGTGCTTCTATACTAATTGCCAGGCGCAGAGACGAATGCCGCCAGATCGAGCGTCTATGACTTACGGTTCAAGAATTAGCCTCAGAAACAGTGGGAAACAGTGCTTCTATACTAATTGCCAGGCGCTGAGACGAATGCCGCCAAGATCGAGCGTCTATGACTTACGGTTCAAGAATTAGCCTCAGAAACAGTGGTTCTGAACATGCTGCCAATAGCTCGCCTGGGAAACATCCAGAGAAGTCCAAGATGGCGTTTTTTAGACTGGCTGCCACGAGCTGAAACGAATGCAGCCAAGATCGAGCGTCTATGACTTACGGTTCAAGAATTAGCCTCAGAAACAGTGGTTCTGAACATGCTGCCAATAGCTCGCCTGGGAAACATCCAGAGAAGTCCAAGATAGTGTTTTTTAGACTGGCTGCCACGAGCTGAAACGAATGCAGCCAAGAGCGAGCGTCTGTGACTTACGGTTCAAGAGTTATTCACAGAAACATGTTTCTGAACTTTGCTGCCAGCCGCGAAAGCGAAAGTAACCAAGATCGAGCGTCTAGGATTTACTTGTCAATAGCTCGCCTGGGAAACATCCAGAGAAGTCAAAGACAGTGCTTCTATACTAATTGCCAGGCGCTGAGACGAATGCCGCCAAGATCGAGCGTCTATGACTTACGGTTCAAGAATTAGCCTCAGAAACAGTGGGAAACAGTGCTTCTATACTAATTGCCAGGCGCTGAGACGAATGCCGCCAAGATCGAGCGTCTATGACTTACGGTTCAAGAATTAGCCTCAGAAACAGTGGTTCTGAACATGCTGCCAATAGCTCGCCTGGGAAACATCCAGAGAAGTCCAAGATAGTGTTTTTTAGACTGGCTGCCACGAGCTGAAACGAATGCAGCCAAGAGCGAGAGTCTGTGACTTACCGTTCAAGAGTTATTCACAGAAACATGGTTCTGAACTTTGCTGCCAGCCGCGAAAGCGAAAATAACAAAGATCGAGCGTCTAGGATTTACTTGTCAATAGCTCGCCTGGGAAACATACAGAAAAGTCAAAGACAGTGCTTCTATACTAATTGCCAGGCGCTGAGACGAATGCCGCCAAGATCGAGCGTCTATGACTTACGGTTCAAGAATTAGCCTCAGAAACAGTGGGAAACAGTGCTTCTATACTAATTGCCAGGCGCTGAGACGAATGCCGCCAAGATCGAGCGTCTATGACTTACGGTTCAAGAATTAGCCTCAGAAACAGTGGTTCTGAACATGCTGCCAATAGCTCGCCTGGGAAACATCCAGAGAAGTCCAAGATAGTGTTTTTTAGACTGGCTGCCACGAGCTGAAACGAATGCAGCCAAGATCGAGCGTCTATGACTTACGGTTCAAGAATTAGCCTCAGAAACAGTGGTTCTGAACATGCTGCCAATAGCTCGCCTGGGAAACATCCAGAGAAGTCCAAGATAGTGTTTTTTTTAGACTGGCTGCCACGAGCTGAAACGAATGCAGCCAAGAGCGAGAGTCTGTGACTTACCGTTCAAGAGTTATTCACAGAAACATGGTTCTGAACTTTGCTGCCAGCCGCGAAAGCGAAAATAACCAAGATCGAGCGTCTAGGATTTACTTGTCAATAGCTCGCCTGGGAAACATCCAGAGAAGTCAAAGACAGTGCTTCTATACTAATTGCCAGGCGCTGAGACGAATGCCGCCAAGATCGAGCGTCTATGACTTACGGTTCAAGAATTAGCCTCAGAAACAGTGGGGAACAGTGCTTCTATACTAATTGCCAGGCGCTGAGACGAATGCCGCCAAGATCGAGCGTCTATGACTTACGGTTCAAGAATTAGCCTCAGAAACAGTGGTTCTGAACATGATGCCAATAGCTCGCCTGGGAAACATCCAGAGAAGTCCAAGATAGTGTTTTTTAGACTGGCTGCCACGAGCTGAAACGAATGCAGCCAAGAGCGAGAGTCTGTGACTTACCGTTCAAGAGTTATTCACATAAACATGGTTCTGAACTTTGCTGCCAGCCGCGAAAGCGAAAATAACCAAGATCGAGCGTCTAGGATTTACTTGTCAATAGCTCGCCTGGGAAACATCCAGAGAAGTCAAAGACAGTGCTTCTATACTAACTGCCAGGCGCTGAGACGAATGCCGCCAAGATCGAGCGTCTATGACGTACGGTTCAAGAATTAGCCTCAGAAACAGTGGGAAACAGTGCTTCTATACTAATTGTCAGGCACTGAGACGAATGCCGCCAAGATCGAGCGTCTATGACTTACGGTTTAAGAATTAGCCTCAGAAACAGTGGTTCTGAACATTCTGCCAATAGCTCGCCTGGGAAACATCTAGAGAAGTCCAAGATAGTGTTTTTTAGACTGGCTGCCACGAGCTGTAACGAATGCAGCCAAGATCGAGCGTCTATGACTTACGGTTCAAGAATTAGCCTCAGAAACAGTGGTTCTGAACATGCTGCCAATAGCTCGCCTGGGAAACATCCAGAGAAGTCCAAGATAGTGTTTTTTTTTAGACTGGCTGCCACGAGCTGAAACGAATGCAGCCAAGAGCGAGCGTCTGTGACTTACGGTTCAAGAGTTATTCACAGAAACATGGTTCTGAACTTTGCTGCCAGCCGCGAAAGCGAAAGTAACCAAGATCGAGCGTCTAGAATTTACTTGTCAATAGCTCGCCTGGGAAACATCCAGAGAAGTCAAAGACAGTGCTTCTATACTAATTGCCAGGCGCTGAGACGAATGCCGCCAAGATCGAGCGTCTATGACTTACGGTTCAAGAATTAGCCTCAGAAACAGTGGTTCTGAACATGCTGCCAATAGCTCATCTGGGAAACATCCAGAGAAGTCCAAGATAGTGTTTTTTAGACTGGCTGCCACGAGCTGAAACGAATGCAGCCAAGAGCGAGAGTCTGTGACTTACCGTTCAAGAGTTATTCACAGAAACATGGTTCTGAACTTTGCTGCCAGCCGCGAAAGCGAAAATAACCAAGATCGAGCGTCTAGGATTAACTTGTCAATAGCTCGCCTGGGAAACATCCAGAGAAGTCAAAGACAGTGCTTCTATACTAACTGCCAGGCGCTGAGACGAATGCCGCCAAGATCGAGCGTCTATGACTTACGGTTCAAGAATTAGCCTCAGAAACAGTGGGAAACAGTGCTTCTATACTAATTGCCAGGCGCTGAGACGAATGCCGCCAAGATCGAGCGTCTATGACTTACGGTTCAAGAATTAGCCTCAGAAACAGTGGTTCTGAACATGCTGCCAATAGCTCGCCTGGGAAACATCCAGAGAAGTCCAAGATAGTGTTTTTTAGACTGGCTGCCACGAGCTGAAACGAATGCAGCCAAGATCGAGCGTCTATGACTTACGCTTCAAGAATTAGCCTCAGAAACAGTGGTTCTGAACATGCTGCCAATAGCTCGCCTGGGAAACATCCAGAGAAGTCCAAGATAGTGTTTTTTTAGACTGGCTGCCACGAGCTGAAACGAATGCAGCCAAGAGCGAGTGTCTGTGACTTACGGTTCAAGAGTTATTCACAGAAACATGGTTCTGAACTTTGCTGCCAGCCGCGAAAGCGAAAGTAACCAAGATCGAGCGTCTAGGATTTACTTGTCAATAGCTCGCCTGGGAAACATCCAGATAAGTCAAAGACAGTGCTTCTATACTAATTGCCAGGCGCTGAGACGAATGCCGCCAAGATCGAGCGTCTATGACTTACGGTTCAAGAATTAGCCTCAGAAACAGTGGTTCTGAACATGCTGCCAATAGCTCGCCTGGGAAACATCCAGAGAAGTCCAAGATAGTGTTTTTTAGACTGGCTGCCACGAGCTGAAACGAATGCAGCCAAGAGCGAGAGTCTGTGACTTACCGTTCAAGAGTTATTCACAGAAACATGGTTCTGAACTTTGCTGCCAGCCGCGAAAGCGAAAATAACCAAGATCGAGCGTCTAGGATTTACTTGTCAATAGCTCGCCTGGGAAACATCCAGAGAAGTCAAAGACAGTGCTTCTATACTAATTGCCAGGCGCTGAGACGAATGCCGCCAAGATCGAGCGTCTATGACTTACGGTTCAAGAATTAGCTTCAGAAACAGTGGGAAACAGTGCTTCTATACTAATTGCCAGGCGCTGAGACGAATGCCGCCAAGATCGAGCGTCTATGACTTACGGTTCAAGAATTAGCCTCAGAAACAGTGGTTCTGAACATGCTGCCAATAGCTCACCTGGGAAACATCCAGAGAAGTCCAAGATAGTGTTTTTTAGACTGGCTGCCACGAGCTGAAACGAATGCAGCCAAGAGCGAGAGTCTGTGACTTACCGTTCAAGAGTTATTCACAGAAACATGGTTCTGAACTTTGCTGCCAGCCGCGAAAGCGAAAATAACCAAGATCGAGCGTCTAGGATTAACTTGTCAATAGCTCGCCTGGGAAACATCCAGAGAAGTCAAAGACAGTGCTTCTATACTAACTGCCAGGCGCTGAGACGAATGCCGCCAAGATCGAGCGTCTATGACTTACGGTTCAAGAATTAGCCTCAGAAACAGTGGGAAACAGTGCTTCTATACTAATTGCCAGGCGCTGAGACGAATGCCGCCAAGATCGAGCGTCTATGACTTACGGTTCAAGAATTAGCCTCAGAAACAGTGGTTCTGAACATGCTGCCAATAGCTCGCCTGGGAAACATCCAGAGAAGTCCAAGATAGTGTTTTTTAGACTGGCTGCCACGAGCTGAAACGAATGCAGCCAAGATCGAGCGTCTATGACTTACGCTTCAAGAATTAGCCTCAGAAACAGTGGTTCTGAACATGCTGCCAATAGCTCGCC
>NW_027462495.1:0-50923 GCF_050947455.1 Rhinoderma darwinii
TAGCTCGCCTGGGAAACATCCAGAGAAGTCAAAGACAGTGCTTCTATACTAATTGCCAGGCGCTGAGACGAATGCCGCCAAGATCTAGCGTCTATGACTTACGGTTCAAGAATTAGCCTCAGAAACAGTGGGAAACAGTGCTTCTATACTAATTGCCAGGCGCTGAGACGAATGCCGCCAAGATCGAGCGTCTATGACTTACGGTTCAAGAATTAGCCTCAGAAACAGTGGTTCTGAACATGCTGCCAATAGCTCGCCTGGGAAACATCCAGAGAAGTCCAAGATTGTGTTTTTTAGACTGGCTGCCACGAGCTGAAACGAATGCAGCCAAGAGCTAGCATCTGTGACTTACGGTTCAAAAGTTATTCACAGAAACATGGTTCTGAACTTTGCTGCCAGCCGCGAAAGCGAAAATAACCAAGATCGAGCGTCTAGGATTTACTTGTCAATAGCTCGCCTGGGAAACATCCAGAGAAGTCAAAGACAGTGCTTCTATACTAATTGCCAGGCGCTGAGACGAATGCCGCCAAGATCTAGCGTCTATGACTTACGGTTCAAGAATTAGCCTCAGAAACAGTGGGAAACAGTGCTTCTATACTAATTGCCAGGCGCTGAGACGAATGCCGCCAAGATCGAGCGTCTATGACTTACGGTTCAAGAATTAGCCTCAGAAACAGTGGTTCTGAACATGCTGCCAATAGCTCGCCTGGGAAACATCCAGAGAAGTCCAAGATTGTGTTTTTTAGACTGGCTGCCACGAGCTGAAACGAATGCAGCCAAGAGCGAGCGTCAGTGACTTACGGTTCAAGAGTTATTCACAGAAACATGGTTCTGAACTTTGCTGCTAGCCGCGAAAGCGAAAATAACCAAGATCGAGCGTCTAGGATTTACTTGTCAATAGCTCGCCTGGGAAACATCCAGAGAAGTCAAAGACAGTGCTTCTATACTAATTGCCAGGCGCTGAGACGAATGCCGCCAAGATCTAGCGTCTATGACTTACGGTTCAAGAATTAGCCTCAGAAACAGTGGGAAACAGTGCTTCTATACTAATTGCCAGGCGCTGAGACGAATGCCGCCAAGATCGAGCGTCTATGACTTACGGTTCAAGAATTAGCCTCAGAAACAGTGGTTCTGAACATGCTGCCAATAGCTCGCCTGGGAAACATCCAGAGAAGTCCAAGATTGTGTTTTTTAGACTGGCTGCCACGAGCTGAAACGAATGCAGCCAAGAGCTAGCGTCTGTGACTTACGGTTCAAAAGTTATTCACAGAAACATGGTTCTGAACTTTGCTGCCAGCCGCGAAAGCGAAAATAACCAAGATCGAGCGTCTAGGATTTACTTGTCAATAGCTCGCCTGGGAAACATCCAGAGAAGTCAAAGACAGTGCTTCTATACTAATTGTCAGGCGCTGAGACGAATGCCGCCAAGATCTAGCGTCTATGACTTACGGTTCAAGAATTAGCCTCAGAAACAGTGGGAAACAGTGCTTCTATACTAATTGCCAGGCGCTGAGACGAATGCCGCCAAGATCGAGCGTCTATGACTTACGGTTCAAGAATTAGCCTCAGAAACAGTGGTTCTGAACATGCTGCCAATAGCTCGCCTGGGAAACATCCAGAGAAGTCCAAGATTGTGTTTTTTAGACTGGCTGCCACGAGCTGAAACGAATGCAGCCAAGAGCGAGCGTCTGTGACTTACGGTTCAAAAGTTATTCACAGAAACATCGTTCTGAACTTTGCTGCCAGCCGCGAAAGCGAAAATAACCAAGATCGAGCGTCTAGGATTTACTTGTCAATAGCTCGCCTGGGAAACATCCAGAGAAGTCAAAGACAGTGCTTCTATACTAATTGCCAGGCGCTGAGACGAATGCCGCCAAGATCTAGCGTCTATGACGTACGGTTCAAGAATTAGCCTCAGAAACAGTGGGAAACAGTGCTTCTATACTAATTGCCAGGCGCTGAGACGAATGCCGCCAAGATCGAGCGTCTATGACTTACGGTTCAAGAATTAGCCTCAGAAACAGTGGTTCTGAACATGCTGCCAATAGCTCGCCTGGGAAACATCCAGAGAAGTCCAAGATTGTGTTTTTTAGACTGGCTGCCACGAGCTGAAACGAATGCAGCCAAGAGCGAGCGTCTGTGACTTACGGTTCAAAAGTTATTCACAGAAACATCGTTCTGAACTTTGCTGCCAGCCGCGAAAGCGAAAATAACCAAGATCGAGCGTCTAGTATTTACTTGTCAATAGCTCGCCTGGGAAACATCCAGAGAAGTCAAAGACAGTGCTTCTATACTAATTGCCAGGCGCTGAGACGAATGCCGCCAAGATCTAGCGTCTATGACTTACGGTTCAAGAATTAGCCTCAGAAACAGTGGGAAACAGTGCTTCTATACTAATTGCCAGGCGCTGAGACGAATGCCGCCAAGATCGAGCGTCTATGACTTACGGTTCAAGAATTAGCCTCAGAAACAGTGGTTCTGAACATGCTGCCAATAGCTCGCCTGGGAAACATCCAGAGAAGTCCAAGATTGTGTTTTTTAGACTGGCTGCCACGAGCTGAAACGAATGCAGCCAAGAGCTAGCGTCTGTGACTTACGGTTCAAAAGTTATTCACAGAAACATGGTTCTGAACTTAGCTGCCAGCCGCGAAAGCGAAAATAACCAAGATCGAGCGTCTAGGATTTACTTGTCAATAGCTCGCCTGGGAAACATCCAGAGAAGTCAAAGACAGTGCTTCTATACTAATTGTCAGGCGCTGAGACGAATGCCGCCAAGATCTAGCGTCTATGACTTACGGTTCAAGAATTAGCCTCAGAAACAGTGGGAAACAGTGCTTCTATACTAATTGCCAGGCGCTGAGACGAATGCCGCCAAGATCGAGCGTCTATGACTTACGGTTCAAGAATTAGCCTCAGAAACAGTGGTTCTGAACATGCTGCCAATAGCTCGCCTGGGAAACATCCAGAGAAGTCCAAGATTGTGTTTTTTAGACTGGCTGCCACGAGCTGAAACGAATGCAGCCAAGAGCGAGCGTCTGTGACTTACGGTTCAAAAGTTATTCACAGAAACATCGTTCTGAACTTTGCTGCCAGCCGCGAAAGCGAAAATAACCAAGATCGAGCGTCTAGGATTTACTTGTCAATAGCTCGCCTGGGAAACATCCAGAGAAGTCAAAGACAGTGCTTCTATACTAATTGCCAGACGCTGAGACGAATGCCGCCAAGATCTAGCGTCTATGACTTACGGTTCAAGAATTAGCCTCAGAAACAGTGGGAAACAGTGCTTCTATACTAATTGCCAGGCGCTGAGACGAATGCCGCCAAGATCGAGCGTCTATGACTTACGGTTCAAGAATTAGCCTCAGAAACAGTGGTTCTGAACATGCTGCCAATAGCTCGCCTGGGAAACATCCAGAGAAGTCCAAGATTGTGTTTTTTAGACTGGCTGCCACGAGCTGAAACGAATGCAGCCAAGAGCGAACGTCTGTGACTTACGGTTCAAAAGTTATTCACAGAAACATCGTTCTGAACTTTGCTGCCAGCCGCGAAAGCGAAAATAACCAAGATCGAGCGTCTAGGATTTACTTGTCAATAGCTCGCCTGGGAAACATCCAGAGAAGTCAAAGACAGTGCTTCTATACTAATTGCCAGGTGCTGAGACGAATGCCGCCAAGATCGAGCGTCTATGACTTACGGTTCAAGAATTAGCCTCAGAAACAGTGGTTCTGAACATGCTGCCAATAGCTCGCCTGGGAAACATCCAGAGAAGTCCAAGATAGTGTTTTTTAGACTGGCTGCCACGAGCTGAAACGAATGCAGCCAAGAGCTAGCGTCTGTGACTTACGGTTCAAAAGTTATTCACAGAAACATCGTTCTGAACTTTGCTGCCAGCCGCGAAAGCGAAAATAACCAAGATCGAGCGTCTAGTTTTTACTTGTCAAAAGCTCGCCTGGGAAACATCCAGAGAAGTCAAAGACAGTGCTTCTATACTAATTGCCAGGCGCTGAGACGAATGCCGCCAAGATCTAGCGTCTATGACTTACGGTTCAAGAATTAGCCTCAGAAACAGTGGGAAACAGTGCTTCTATACTAATTGCCAGGCGCTGAGACGAATGCCGCCAAGATCGAGCGTCTATGACTTACGGTTCAAGAATTAGCCTCAGAAACAGTGGTTCTGAACATGCTGCCAATAGCTCGCCTGGGAAACATCCAGAGAAGTCCAAGATTGTGTTTTTTAGACTGGCTGCCACGAGCTGAAACGAATGCAGCCAAGAGCGAGCGTCTGTGACTTACGGTTCAAAAGTTATTCACAGAAACATGGTTCTGAACTTTGCTGCCAGCCGCGAAAGCGAAAATAACCAAGATCGAGCGTCTAGGATTTACTTGTCAAAAGCTCGCCTGGGAAACATCCAGAGAAGTCAAAGACAGTGCTTCTATACTAATTGCCAGGCGCTGAGACGAATGCCGCCAAGATCTAGCGTCTATGACTTACGGTTCAAGAATTAGCCTCAGAAACAGTGGGAAACAGTGCTTCTATACTAATTGCCAGGCGCTGAGACGAATGCCGCCAAGATCGAGCGTCTATGACACGGTTCAAGAATTAGCCTCAGAAACAGTGGTTCTGAACATGCTGCCAATAGCTCGCCTGGGAAACATCCAGAGAAGTCCAAGATAGTGTTTTTTAGACTGGCTGCCACGAGCTGAAACGAATGCAGCCAAGAGCGAGCGTCTGTGACTTACGGTTCAAAAGTTATTCACAGAAACATCGTTCTGAACTTTGCTGCCAGCCGCGAAAGCGAAAATAACCAAGATCGAGCGTCTAGGATTTACTTGTCAATAGCTCGCCTGGGAAACATCCAGAGAAGTCAAAGACAGTGCTTCTATACTAATTGCCAGGCGCTGAGACGAATGCCGCCAAGATCTAGCGTCTATGACTTACGGTTCAAGAATTAGCCTCAGAAACAGTGGGAAACAGTGCTTCTATACTAATTGCCAGGCGCTGAGAAGAATGCCGCCAAGATCGAGCGTCTATGACTTACGGTTCAAGAATTAGCCTCAGAAACAGTGGTTCTGAACATGCTGCCAATAGCTCGCCTGGGAAACATCCAGAGAAGTCCAAGATTGTGTTTTTTAGACTGGCTGCCACGAGCTGAAACGAATGCAGCCAAGAGCTAGCATCTGTGACTTACGGTTCAAAAGTTATTCACAGAAACATGGTTCTGAACTTTGCTGCCAGCCGCGAAAGCGAAAATAACCAAGATCGAGCGTCTAGGATTTACTTGTCAATAGCTCGCCTGGGAAACATCCAGAGAAGTCAAAGACAGTGCTTCTATACTAATTGCCAGGCGCTGAGACGAATGCCGCCAAGATCTAGCGTCTATGACTTACGGTTCAAGAATTAGCCTCAGAAACAGTGGGAAACAGTGCTTCTATACTAATTGCCAGGCGCTGAGACGAATGCCGCCAAGATCGAGCGTCTATGACTTACGGTTCAAGAATTAGCCTCAGAAACAGTGGTTCTGAACATGCTGCCAATAGCTCGCCTGGGAAACATCCAGAGAAGTCCAAGATTGTGTTTTTTAGACTGGCTGCCACGAGCTGAAACGAATGCAGCCAAGAGCGAGCGTCAGTGACTTACGGTTCAAGAGTTATTCACAGAAACATGGTTCTGAACTTTGCTGCTAGCCGCGAAAGCGAAAATAACCAAGATCGAGCGTCTAGGATTTACTTGTCAATAGCTCGCCTGGGAAACATCCAGAGAAGTCAAAGACAGTGCTTCTATACTAATTGCCAGGCGCTGAGACGAATGCCGCCAAGATCTAGCGTCTATGACTTACGGTTCAAGAATTAGCCTCAGAAACAGTGGGAAACAGTGCTTCTATACTAATTGCCAGGCGCTGAGACGAATGCCGCCAAGATCGAGCGTCTATGACTTACGGTTCAAGAATTAGCCTCAGAAACAGTGGTTCTGAACATGCTGCCAATAGCTCGCCTGGGAAACATCCAGAGAAGTCCAAGATTGTGTTTTTTAGACTGGCTGCCACGAGCTGAAACGAATGCAGCCAAGAGCTAGCGTCTGTGACTTACGGTTCAAAAGTTATTCACAGAAACATGGTTCTGAACTTTGCTGCCAGCCGCGAAAGCGAAAATAACCAAGATCGAGCGTCTAGGATTTACTTGTCAATAGCTCGCCTGGGAAACATCCAGAGAAGTCAAAGACAGTGCTTCTATACTAATTGTCAGGCGCTGAGACGAATGCCGCCAAGATCTAGCGTCTATGACTTACGGTTCAAGAATTAGCCTCAGAAACAGTGGGAAACAGTGCTTCTATACTAATTGCCAGGCGCTGAGACGAATGCCGCCAAGATCGAGCGTCTATGACTTACGGTTCAAGAATTAGCCTCAGAAACAGTGGTTCTGAACATGCTGCCAATAGCTCGCCTGGGAAACATCCAGAGAAGTCCAAGATTGTGTTTTTTAGACTGGCTGCCACGAGCTGAAACGAATGCAGCCAAGAGCGAGCGTCTGTGACTTACGGTTCAAAAGTTATTCACAGAAACATCGTTCTGAACTTTGCTGCCAGCCGCGAAAGCGAAAATAACCAAGATCGAGCGTCTAGGATTTACTTGTCAATAGCTCGCCTGGGAAACATCCAGAGAAGTCAAAGACAGTGCTTCTATACTAATTGCCAGGCGCTGAGACGAATGCCGCCAAGATCTAGCGTCTATGACGTACGGTTCAAGAATTAGCCTCAGAAACAGTGGGAAACAGTGCTTCTATACTAATTGCCAGGCGCTGAGACGAATGCCGCCAAGATCGAGCGTCTATGACTTACGGTTCAAGAATTAGCCTCAGAAACAGTGGTTCTGAACATGCTGCCAATAGCTCGCCTGGGAAACATCCAGAGAAGTCCAAGATTGTGTTTTTTAGACTGGCTGCCACGAGCTGAAACGAATGCAGCCAAGAGCGAGCGTCTGTGACTTACGGTTCAAAAGTTATTCACAGAAACATCGTTCTGAACTTTGCTGCCAGCCGCGAAAGCGAAAATAACCAAGATCGAGCGTCTAGTATTTACTTGTCAATAGCTCGCCTGGGAAACATCCAGAGAAGTCAAAGACAGTGCTTCTATACTAATTGCCAGGCGCTGAGACGAATGCCGCCAAGATCTAGCGTCTATGACTTACGGTTCAAGAATTAGCCTCAGAAACAGTGGGAAACAGTGCTTCTATACTAATTGCCAGGCGCTGAGACGAATGCCGCCAAGATCGAGCGTCTATGACTTACGGTTCAAGAATTAGCCTCAGAAACAGTGGTTCTGAACATGCTGCCAATAGCTCGCCTGGGAAACATCCAGAGAAGTCCAAGATTGTGTTTTTTAGACTGGCTGCCACGAGCTGAAACGAATGCAGCCAAGAGCTAGCGTCTGTGACTTACGGTTCAAAAGTTATTCACAGAAACATGGTTCTGAACTTAGCTGCCAGCCGCGAAAGCGAAAATAACCAAGATCGAGCGTCTAGGATTTACTTGTCAATAGCTCGCCTGGGAAACATCCAGAGAAGTCAAAGACAGTGCTTCTATACTAATTGTCAGGCGCTGAGACGAATGCCGCCAAGATCTAGCGTCTATGACTTACGGTTCAAGAATTAGCCTCAGAAACAGTGGGAAACAGTGCTTCTATACTAATTGCCAGGCGCTGAGACGAATGCCGCCAAGATCGAGCGTCTATGACTTACGGTTCAAGAATTAGCCTCAGAAACAGTGGTTCTGAACATGCTGCCAATAGCTCGCCTGGGAAACATCCAGAGAAGTCCAAGATTGTGTTTTTTAGACTGGCTGCCACGAGCTGAAACGAATGCAGCCAAGAGCGAGCGTCTGTGACTTACGGTTCAAAAGTTATTCACAGAAACATCGTTCTGAACTTTGCTGCCAGCCGCGAAAGCGAAAATAACCAAGATCGAGCGTCTAGGATTTACTTGTCAATAGCTCGCCTGGGAAACATCCAGAGAAGTCAAAGACAGTGCTTCTATACTAATTGCCAGGCGCTGAGACGAATGCCGCCAAGATCTAGCGTCTATGACTTACGGTTCAAGAATTAGCCTCAGAAACAGTGGGAAACAGTGCTTCTATACTAATTGCCAGGCGCTGAGACGAATGCCGCCAAGATCGAGCGTCTATGACTTACGGTTCAAGAATTAGCCTCAGAAACAGTGGTTCTGAACATGCTGCCAATAGCTCGCCTGGGAAACATCCAGAGAAGTCCAAGATTGTGTTTTTTAGACTGGCTGCCACGAGCTGAAACGAATGCAGCCAAGAGCGAACGTCTGTGACTTACGGTTCAAAAGTTATTCACAGAAACATCGTTCTGAACTTTGCTGCCAGCCGCGAAAGCGAAAATAACCAAGATCGAGCGTCTAGGATTTACTTGTCAATAGCTCGCCTGGGAAACATCCAGAGAAGTCAAAGACAGTGCTTCTATACTAATTGCCAGGTGCTGAGACGAATGCCGCCAAGATCGAGCGTCTATGACTTACGGTTCAAGAATTAGCCTCAGAAACAGTGGTTCTGAACATGCTGCCAATAGCTCGCCTGGGAAACATCCAGAGAAGTCCAAGATAGTGTTTTTTAGACTGGCTGCCACGAGCTGAAACGAATGCAGCCAAGAGCTAGCGTCTGTGACTTACGGTTCAAAAGTTATTCACAGAAACATCGTTCTGAACTTTGCTGCCAGCCGCGAAAGCGAAAATAACCAAGATCGAGCGTCTAGTTTTTACTTGTCAAAAGCTCGCCTGGGAAACATCCAGAGAAGTCAAAGACAGTGCTTCTATACTAATTGCCAGGCGCTGAGACGAATGCCGCCAAGATCTAGCGTCTATGACTTACGGTTCAAGAATTAGCCTCAGAAACAGTGGGAAACAGTGCTTCTATACTAATTGCCAGGCGCTGAGACGAATGCCGCCAAGATCGAGCGTCTATGACTTACGGTTCAAGAATTAGCCTCAGAAACAGTGGTTCTGAACATGCTGCCAATAGCTCGCCTGGGAAACATCCAGAGAAGTCCAAGATTGTGTTTTTTAGACTGGCTGCCACGAGCTGAAACGAATGCAGCCAAGAGCGAGCGTCTGTGACTTACGGTTCAAAAGTTATTCACAGAAACATGGTTCTGAACTTTGCTGCCAGCCGCGAAAGCGAAAATAACCAAGATCGAGCGTCTAGGATTTACTTGTCAAAAGCTCGCCTGGGAAACATCCAGAGAAGTCAAAGACAGTGCTTCTATACTAATTGCCAGGCGCTGAGACGAATGCCGCCAAGATCTAGCGTCTATGACTTACGGTTCAAGAATTAGCCTCAGAAACAGTGGGAAACAGTGCTTCTATACTAATTGCCAGGCGCTGAGACGAATGCCGCCAAGATCGAGCGTCTATGACACGGTTCAAGAATTAGCCTCAGAAACAGTGGTTCTGAACATGCTGCCAATAGCTCGCCTGGGAAACATCCAGAGAAGTCCAAGATAGTGTTTTTTAGACTGGCTGCCACGAGCTGAAACGAATGCAGCCAAGAGCGAGCGTCTGTGACTTACGGTTCAAAAGTTATTCACAGAAACATCGTTCTGAACTTTGCTGCCAGCCGCGAAAGCGAAAATAACCAAGATCGAGCGTCTAGGATTTACTTGTCAATAGCTCGCCTGGGAAACATCCAGAGAAGTCAAAGACAGTGCTTCTATACTAATTGCCAGGCGCTGAGACGAATGCCGCCAAGATCTAGCGTCTATGACTTACGGTTCAAGAATTAGCCTCAGAAACAGTGGGAAACAGTGCTTCTATACTAATTGCCAGGCGCTGAGAAGAATGCCGCCAAGATCGAGCGTCTATGACTTACGGTTCAAGAATTAGCCTCAGAAACAGTGGTTCTGAACATGCTGCCAATAGCTCGCCTGGGAAATATCCAGAGAAGTCCAAGATTGTGTTTTTTAGACTGGCTGCCACGAGCTGAAACGAATGCAGCCAAGAGCGAGCGTCAGTGACTTACGGTTCAAGAGTTATTCACAGAAACATGGTTCTGAACTTTGCTGCTAGCCGCGAAAGCGAAAATAACCAAGATCGAGCGTCTAGGATTTACTTGTCAATAGCTCGCCTGGGAAACATCCAGAGAAGTCAAAGACAGTGCTTCTATACTAATTGCCAGGTGCTGAGACGAATGCCGCCAAGATCTAGCGTCTATGACTTACGGTTCAAGAATTAGCCTCAGAAACAGTGGGAAACAGTGCTTCTATACTAATTGCCAGGCGCTGAGACGAATGCCGCCAAGATCGAGCGTCTATGACTTACGGTTCAAGAATTAGCCTCAGAAACAGTGGTTCTGAACATGCTGCCAATAGCTCGCCTGGGAAATATCCAGAGAAGTCCAAGATTGTGTTTTTTAGACTGGCTGCCACGAGCTGAAACGAATGCAGCCAAGAGCGAGCGTCAGTGACTTACGGTTCAAGAGTTATTCACAGAAACATGGTTCTGAACTTTGCTGCTAGCCGCGAAAGCGAAAATAACCAAGATCGAGCGTCTAGGATTTACTTGTCAATAGCTCGCCTGGGAAATATCCAGAGAAGTCAAAGACAGTGCTTCTATACTAATTGCCAGGTGCTGAGACGAATGCCGCCAAGATCTAGCGTCTATGACTTACGGTTCAAGAATTAGCCTCAGAAACAGTGGGAAACAGTGCTTCTATACTAATTGCCAGGCGCTGAGACGAATGCCGCCAAGATCGAGCGTCTATGACTTACGGTTCAATAATTAGCCTCAGAAACAGTGGTTCTGAACATGCTGCCAATAGCTCGCCTGGGAAACATCCAGAGAAGTCCAAGATAGTGTTTTTTAGACTGGCTGCCACGAGCTGAAACGAATGCAGCCAAGAGCTAGCGTCTGTGACTTACGGTTCAAAAGTTATTCACAGAAACATCGTTCTGAACTTTGCTGCCAGCCGCGAAAGCGAAAATAACCAAGATCGAGCGTCTAGTTTTTACTTGTCAAAAGCTCGCCTGGGAAACATCCAGAGAAGTCAAAGACAGTGCTTCTATACTAATTGCCAGGCGCTGAGACGAATGCCGCCAAGATCTAGCGTCTATGACTTACGGTTCAAGAATTAGCCTCAGAAACAGTGGGAAACAGTGCTTCTATACTAATTGCCAGGCGCTGAGACGAATGCCGCCAAGATCGAGCGTCTATGACTTACGGTTCAAGAATTAGCCTCAGAAACAGTGGTTCTGAACATGCTGCCAATAGCTCGCCTGGGAAACATCCAGAGAAGTCCAAGATTGTGTTTTTTAGACTGGCTGCCACGAGCTGAAACGAATGCAGCCAAGAGCGAGCGTCTGTGACTTACGGTTCAAAAGTTATTCACAGAAACATGGTTCTGAACTTTGCTGCCAGCCGCGAAAGCGAAAATAACCAAGATCGAGAGTCTAGGATTTACTTGTCAAAAGCTCGCCTGGGAAACATCCAGAGAAGTCAAAGACAGTGCTTCTATACTAATTGCCAGGCGCTGAGACGAATGCCGCCAAGATCTAGCGTCTATGACTTACGGTTCAAGAATTAGCCTCAGAAACAGTGGGAAACAGTGCTTCTATACTAATTGCCAGGCGCTGAGACGAATGCCGCCAAGATCGAGCGTCTATGACACGGTTCAAGAATTAGCCTCAGAAACAGTGGTTCTGAACATGCTGCCAATAGCTCGCCTGGGAAACATCCAGAGAAGTCCAAGATAGTGTTTTTTAGACTGGCTGCCACGAGCTGAAACGAATGCAGCCAAGAGCGAGCGTCTGTGACTTACGGTTCAAAAGTTATTCACAGAAACATCGTTCTGAACTTTGCTGCCAGCCGCGAAAGCGAAAATAACCAAGATCGAGCGTCTAGGATTTACTTGTCAATAGCTCGCCTGGGAAACATCCAGAGAAGTCAAAGACAGTGCTTCTATACTAATTGCCAGGTGCTGAGACGAATGCCGCCAAGATCTAGCGTCTATGACTTACGGTTCAAGAATTAGCCTCAGAAACAGTGGGAAACAGTGCTTCTATACTAATTGCCAGGCGCTGAGACGAATGCCGCCAAGATCGAGCGTCTATGACTTACGGTTCAAGAATTAGCCTCAGAAACAGTGGTTCTGAACATGCTGCCAATAGCTCGCCTGGGAAACATCCAGAGAAGTCCAAGATTGTGTTTTTTAGACTGGCTGCCACGAGCTGAAACGAATGCAGCCAAGAGCTAGCGTCTGTGACTTACGGTTCAAAAGTTATTCACAGAAACATGGTTCTGAACTTTGCTGCCAGCCGCGAAAGCGAAAATAACCAAGATCGAGCGTCTAGGATTTACTTGTCAATAGCTCGCCTGGGAAACATCCAGAGAAGTCAAAGACAGTGCTTCTATACTAATTGCCAGGCGCTGAGACGAATGCCGCCAAGATCTAGCGTCTATGACTTACGGTTCAAGAATTAGCCTCAGAAACAGTGGGAAACAGTGCTTCTATACTAATTGCCAGGCGCTGAGACGAATGCCGCCAAGATCGAGCGTCTATGACTTACGGTTCAAGAATTAGCCTCAGAAACAGTGGTTCTGAACATGCTGCCAATAGCTCGCCTGGGAAACATCCAGAGAAGTCCAAGATTGTGTTTTTTAGACTGGCTGCCACGAGCTGAAACGAATGCAGCCAAGAGCGAGCGTCAGTGACTTACGGTTCAAGAGTTATTCACAGAAACATGGTTCTGAACTTTGCTGCTAGCCGCGAAAGCGAAAATAACCAAGATCGAGCGTCTAGGATTTACTTGTCAATAGCTCGCCTGGGAAACATCCAGAGAAGTCAAAGACAGTGCTTCTATACTAATTGCCAGGCGCTGAGACGAATGCCGCCAAGATCTAGCGTCTATGACTTACGGTTCAAGAATTAGCCTCAGAAACAGTGGGAAACAGTGCTTCTATACTAATTGCCAGGCGCTGAGACGAATGCCGCCAAGATCGAGCGTCTATGACACGGTTCAAGAATTAGCCTCAGAAACAGTGGTTCTGAACATGCTGCCAATAGCTCGCCTGGGAAACATCCAGAGAAGTCCAAGATTGTGTTTTTTAGACTGGCTGCCACGAGCTGAAACGAATGCAGCCAAGAGCTAGCGTCTGTGACTTACGGTTCAAAAGTTATTCACAGAAACATGGTTCTGAACTTTGCTGCCAGCCGCGAAAGCGAAAATAACCAAGATCGAGCGTCTAGGATTTACTTGTCAATAGCTCGCCTGGGAAACATCCAGAGAAGTCAAAGACAGTGCTTCTATACTAATTGTCAGGCGCTGAGACGAATGCCGCCAAGATCTAGCGTCTATGACTTACGGTTCAAGAATTAGCCTCAGAAACAGTGGGAAACAGTGCTTCTATACTAATTGCCAGGCGCTGAGACGAATGCCGCCAAGATCGAGCGTCTATGACTTACGGTTCAAGAATTAGCCTCAGAAACAGTGGTTCTGAACATGCTGCCAATAGCTCGCCTGGGAAACATCCAGAGAAGTCCAAGATTGTGTTTTTTAGACTGGCTGCCACGAGCTGAAACGAATGCAGCCAAGAGCGAGCGTCTGTGACTTACGGTTCAAAAGTTATTCACAGAAACATCGTTCTGAACTTTGCTGCCAGCCGCGAAAGCGAAAATAACCAAGATCGAGCGTCTAGGATTTACTTGTCAATAGCTCGCCTGGGAAACATCCAGAGAAGTCAAAGACAGTGCTTCTATACTAATTGCCAGGCGCTGAGACGAATGCCGCCAAGATCTAGCGTCTATGACTTACGGTTCAAGAATTAGCCTCAGAAACAGTGGGAAACAGTGCTTCTATACTAATTGCCAGGCGCTGAGACGAATGCCGCCAAGATCGAGCGTCTATGACTTACGGTTCAAGAATTAGCCTCAGAAACAGTGGTTCTGAACATGCTGCCAATAGCTCGCCTGGGAAACATCCAGAGAAGTCCAAGATTGTGTTTTTTAGACTGGCTGCCACGAGCTGAAACGAATGCAGCCAAGAGCGAGCGTCTGTGACTTACGGTTCAAAAGTTATTCACAGAAACATCGTTCTGAACTTTGCTGCCAGCCGCGAAAGCGAAAATAACCAAGATCGAGCGTCTAGGATTTACTTGTCAATAGCTCGCCTGGGAAACATCCAGAGAAGTCAAAGACAGTGCTTCTATACTAATTGCCAGGTGCTGAGACGAATGCCGCCAAGATCTAGCGTCTATGACTTACGGTCCAAGAATTAGCCTCAGAAACAGTGGGAAACAGTGCTTCTATACTAATTGCCAGGCGCTGAGACGAATGCCGCCAAGATCGAGCGTCTATGACTTACGGTTCAAGAATTAGCCTCAGAAACAGTGGTTCTGAACATGCTGCCAATAGCTCGCCTGGGAAACATCCAGAGAAGTCCAAGATTGTGTTTTTTAGACTGGCTGCCACGAGCTGAAACGAATGCAGCCAAGAGCTAGCATCTGTGACTTACGGTTCAAAAGTTATTCACAGAAACATGGTTCTGAACTTTGCTGCCAGCCGCGAAAGCGAAAATAACCAAGATCGAGCGTCTAGGATTTACTTGTCAATAGCTCGCCTGGGAAACATCCAGAGAAGTCAAAGACAGTGCTTCTATACTAATTGCCAGGCGCTGAGACGAATGCCGCCAAGATCTAGCGTCTATGACTTACGGTTCAAGAATTAGCCTCAGAAACAGTGGGAAACAGTGCTTCTATACTAATTGCCAGGCGCTGAGACGAATGCCGCCAAGATCGAGCGTCTATGACTTACGGTTCAAGAATTAGCCTCAGAAACAGTGGTTCTGAACATGCTGCCAATAGCTCGCCTGGGAAACATCCAGAGAAGTCCAAGATTGTGTTTTTTAGACTGGCTGCCACGAGCTGAAACGAATGCAGCCAAGAGCGAGCGTCAGTGACTTACGGTTCAAGAGTTATTCACAGAAACATGGTTCTGAACTTTGCTGCTAGCCGCGAAAGCGAAAATAACCAAGATCGAGCGTCTAGGATTTACTTGTCAATAGCTCGCCTGGGAAACATCCAGAGAAGTCAAAGACAGTGCTTCTATACTAATTGCCAGGCGCTGAGACGAATGCCGCCAAGATCTAGCGTCTATGACTTACGGTTCAAGAATTAGCCTCAGAAACAGTGGGAAACAGTGCTTCTATACTAATTGCCAGGCGCTGAGACGAATGCCGCCAAGATCGAGCGTCTATGACTTACGGTTCAAGAATTAGCCTCAGAAACAGTGGTTCTGAACATGCTGCCAATAGCTCGCCTGGGAAACATCCAGAGAAGTCCAAGATTGTGTTTTTTAGACTGGCTGCCACGAGCTGAAACGAATGCAGCCAAGAGCTAGCGTCTGTGACTTACGGTTCAAAAGTTATTCACAGAAACATGGTTCTGAACTTTGCTGCCAGCCGCGAAAGCGAAAATAACCAAGATCGAGCGTCTAGGATTTACTTGTCAATAGCTCGCCTGGGAAACATCCAGAGAAGTCAAAGACAGTGCTTCTATACTAATTGTCAGGCGCTGAGACGAATGCCGCCAAGATCTAGCGTCTATGACTTACGGTTCAAGAATTAGCCTCAGAAACAGTGGGAAACAGTGCTTCTATACTAATTGCCAGGCGCTGAGACGAATGCCGCCAAGATCGAGCGTCTATGACTTACGGTTCAAGAATTAGCCTCAGAAACAGTGGTTCTGAACATGCTGCCAATAGCTCGCCTGGGAAACATCCAGAGAAGTCCAAGATTGTGTTTTTTAGACTGGCTGCCACGAGCTGAAACGAATGCAGCCAAGAGCGAGCGTCTGTGACTTACGGTTCAAAAGTTATTCACAGAAACATCGTTCTGAACTTTGCTGCCAGCCGCGAAAGCGAAAATAACCAAGATCGAGCGTCTAGGATTTACTTGTCAATAGCTCGCCTGGGAAACATCCAGAGAAGTCAAAGACAGTGCTTCTATACTAATTGCCAGGCGCTGAGACGAATGCCGCCAAGATCTAGCGTCTATGACGTACGGTTCAAGAATTAGCCTCAGAAACAGTGGGAAACAGTGCTTCTATACTAATTGCCAGGCGCTGAGACGAATGCCGCCAAGATCGAGCGTCTATGACTTACGGTTCAAGAATTAGCCTCAGAAACAGTGGTTCTGAACATGCTGCCAATAGCTCGCCTGGGAAACATCCAGAGAAGTCCAAGATTGTGTTTTTTAGACTGGCTGCCACGAGCTGAAACGAATGCAGCCAAGAGCTAGCGTCTGTGACTTACGGTTCAAAAGTTATTCACAGAAACATGGTTCTGAACTTAGCTGCCAGCCGCGAAAGCGAAAATAACCAAGATCGAGCGTCTAGGATTTACTTGTCAATAGCTCGCCTGGGAAACATCCAGAGAAGTCAAAGACAGTGCTTCTATACTAATTGTCAGGCGCTGAGACGAATGCCGCCAAGATCTAGCGTCTATGACTTACGGTTCAAGAATTAGCCTCAGAAACAGTGGGAAACAGTGCTTCTATACTAATTGCCAGGCGCTGAGACGAATGCCGCCAAGATCGAGCGTCTATGACTTACGGTTCAAGAATTAGCCTCAGAAACAGTGGTTCTGAACATGCTGCCAATAGCTCGCCTGGGAAACATCCAGAGAAGTCCAAGATTGTGTTTTTTAGACTGGCTGCCACGAGCTGAAACGAATGCAGCCAAGAGCGAGCGTCTGTGACTTACGGTTCAAAAGTTATTCACAGAAACATCGTTCTGAACTTTGCTGCCAGCCGCGAAAGCGAAAATAACCAAGATCGAGCGTCTAGGATTTACTTGTCAATAGCTCGCCTGGGAAACATCCAGAGAAGTCAAAGACAGTGCTTCTACACTAATTGCCAGGCGCTGAGACGAATGCCGCCAAGATCTAGCGTCTATGACTTACGGTTCAAGAATTAGCCTCAGAAACAGTGGGAAACAGTGCTTCTATACTAATTGCCAGGCGCTGAGACGAATGCCGCCAAGATCGAGCGTCTATGACTTACGGTTCAAGAATTAGCCTCAGAAACAGTGGTTCTGAACATGCTGCCAATAGCTCGCCTGGGAAACATCCAGAGAAGTCCAAGATTGTGTTTTTTAGACTGGCTGCCACGAGCTGAAACGAATGCAGCCAAGAGCGAACGTCTGTGACTTACGGTTCAAAAGTTATTCACAGAAACATGGTTCTGAACTTTGCTGCCAGCCGCGAAAGCGAAAATAACCAAGATCGAGCGTCTAGGATTTACTTGTCAATAGCTCGCCTGGGAAACATCCAGAGAAGTCAAAGACAGTGCTTCTATACTAATTGCCAGGCGCTGAGACGAATGCCGCCAAGATCTAGCGTCTATGACTTACGGTTCAAGAATTAGCCTCAGAAACAGTGGGAAACAGTGCTTCTATACTAATTGCCAGGCGCTGAGACGAATGCCGCCAAGATCGAGCGTCTATGACTTACGGTTCAAGAATTAGCCTCAGAAACAGTGGTTCTGAACATGCTGCCAATAGCTCGCCTGGGAAACATCCAGAGAAGTCCAAGATTGTGTTTTTTAGACTGGCTGCCACGAGCTGAAACGAATGCAGCCAAGAGCGAGCGTCAGTGACTTACGGTTCAAGAGTTATTCACAGAAACATGGTTCTGAACTTTGCTGCTAGCCGCGAAAGCGAAAATACCCAAGATCGAGCGTCTAGGATTTACTTGTCAATAGCTCGCCTGGGAAACATCCAGAGAAGTCAAAGACAGTGCTTCTATACTAATTGCCAGGCGCTGAGACGAATGCCGCCAAGATCTAGCGTCTATGACTTACGGTTCAAGAATTAGCCTCAGAAACAGTGGGAAACAGTGCTTCTATACTAATTGCCAGGCGCTGAGACGAATGCCGCCAAGATCGAGCGTCTATGACTTACGGTTCAAGAATTAGCCTCAGAAACAGTGGTTCTGAACATGCTGCCAATAGCTCGCCTGGGAAACATCCAGAGAAGTCCAAGATTGTGTTTTTTTAGACTGGCTGCCACGAGCTGAAACGAATGCAGCCAAGAGCTAGCGTCTGTGACTTACGGTTCAAAAGTTATTCACAGAAACATGGTTCTGAACTTTGCTGCCAGCCGCGAAAGCGAAAATAACCAAGATCGAGCGTCTAGGATTTACTTGTCAATAGCTCGCCTGGGAAACATCCAGAGAAGTCAAAGACAGTGCTTCTATACTAATTGTCAGGCGCTGAGACGAATGCCGCCAAGATCTAGCGTCTATGACTTACGGTTCAAGAATTAGCCTCAGAAACAGTGGGAAACAGTGCTTCTATACTAATTGCCAGGCGCTGAGACGAATGCCGCCAAGATCGAGCGTCTATGACTTACGGTTCAAGAATTAGCCTCAGAAACAGTGGTTCTGAACATGCTGCCAATAGCTCGCCTGGGAAACATCCAGAGAAGTCCAAGATTGTGTTTTTTAGACTGGCTGCCACGAGCTGAAACGAATGCAGCCAAGAGCGAGCGTCTGTGACTTACGGTTCAAAAGTTATTCACAGAAACATCGTTCTGAACTTTGCTGCCAGCCGCGAAAGCGAAAATAACCAAGATCGAGCGTCTAGGATTTACTTGTCAATAGCTCGCCTGGGAAACATCCAGAGAAGTCAAAGACAGTGCTTCTATACTAATTGCCAGGCGCTGAGACGAATGCCGCCAAGATCTAGCGTCTATGACTTACGGTTCAAGAATTAGCCTCAGAAACAGTGGGAAACAGTGCTTCTATACTAATTGCCAGGCGCTGAGACGAATGCCGCCAAGATCGAGCGTCTATGACTTACGGTTCAAGAATTAGCCTCAGAAACAGTGGTTCTGAACATGCTGCCAATAGCTCGCCTGGGAAACATCCAGAGAAGTCCAAGATTGTGTTTTTTAGACTGGCTGCCACGAGCTGAAACGAATGCAGCCAAGAGCGAGCGTCTGTGACTTACGGTTCAAAAGTTATTCACAGAAACATCGTTCTGAACTTTGCTGCCAGCCGCGAAAGCGAAAATAACCAAGATCGAGCGTCTAGGATTTACTTGTCAATAGCTCGCCTGGGAAACATCCAGAGAAGTCAAAGACAGTGCTTCTATACTAATTGCCAGGTGCTGAGACGAATGCCGCCAAGATCTAGCGTCTATGACTTACGGTCCAAGAATTAGCCTCAGAAACAGTGGGAGACAGTGCTTCTATACTAATTGCCAGGCGCTGAGACGAATGCCGCCAAGATCGAGCGTCTATGACTTACGGTTCAAGAATTAGCCTCAGAAACAGTGGTTCTGAACATGCTGCCAATAGCTCGCCTGGGAAACATCCAGAGAAGTCCAAGATTGTGTTTTTTAGACTGGCTGCCACGAGCTGAAACGAATGCAGCCAAGAGCTAGCATCTGTGACTTACGGTTCAAAAGTTATTCACAGAAACATGGTTCTGAACTTTGCTGCCAGCCGCGAAAGCGAAAATAACCAAGATCGAGCGTCTAGGATTTACTTGTCAATAGCTCGCCTGGGAAACATCCAGAGAAGTCAAAGACAGTGCTTCTATACTAATTGCCAGGCGCTGAGACGAATGCCGCCAAGATCTAGCGTCTATGACTTACGGTTCAAGAATTAGCCTCAGAAACAGTGGGAAACAGTGCTTCTATACTAATTGCCAGGCGCTGAGACGAATGCCGCCAAGATCGAGCGTCTATGACTTACGGTTCAAGAATTAGCCTCAGAAACAGTGGTTCTGAACATGCTGCCAATAGCTCGCCTGGGAAACATCCAGAGAAGTCCAAGATTGTGTTTTTTAGACTGGCTGCCACGAGCTGAAACGAATGCAGCCAAGAGCGAGCGTCAGTGACTTACGGTTCAAGAGTTATTCACAGAAACATGGTTCTGAACTTTGCTGCTAGCCGCGAAAGCGAAAATAACCAAGATCGAGCGTCTAGGATTTACTTGTCAATAGCTCGCCTGGGAAACATCCAGAGAAGTCAAAGACAGTGCTTCTATACTAATTGCCAGGCGCTGAGACGAATGCCGCCAAGATCTAGCGTCTATGACTTACGGTTCAAGAATTAGCCTCAGAAACAGTGGGAAACAGTGCTTCTATACTAATTGCCAGGCGCTGAGACGAATGCCGCCAAGATCGAGCGTCTATGACTTACGGTTCAAGAATTAGCCTCAGAAACAGTGGTTCTGAACATGCTGCCAATAGCTCGCCTGGGAAACATCCAGAGAAGTCCAAGATTGTGTTTTTTAGACTGGCTGCCACGAGCTGAAACGAATGCAGCCAAGAGCTAGCGTCTGTGACTTACGGTTCAAAAGTTATTCACAGAAACATGGTTCTGAACTTTGCTGCCAGCCGCGAAAGCGAAAATAACCAAGATCGAGCGTCTAGGATTTACTTGTCAATAGCTCGCCTGGGAAACATCCAGAGAAGTCAAAGACAGTGCTTCTATACTAATTGTCAGGCGCTGAGACGAATGCCGCCAAGATCTAGCGTCTATGACTTACGGTTCAAGAATTAGCCTCAGAAACAGTGGGAAACAGTGCTTCTATACTAATTGCCAGGCGCTGAGACGAATGCCGCCAAGATCGAGCGTCTATGACTTACGGTTCAAGAATTAGCCTCAGAAACAGTGGTTCTGAACATGCTGCCAATAGCTCGCCTGGGAAACATCCAGAGAAGTCCAAGATTGTGTTTTTTAGACTGGCTGCCACGAGCTGAAACGAATGCAGCCAAGAGCGAGCGTCTGTGACTTACGGTTCAAAAGTTATTCACAGAAACATCGTTCTGAACTTTGCTGCCAGCCGCGAAAGCGAAAATAACCAAGATCGAGCGTCTAGGATTTACTTGTCAATAGCTCGCCTGGGAAACATCCAGAGAAGTCAAAGACAGTGCTTCTATACTAATTGCCAGGCGCTGAGACGAATGCCGCCAAGATCTAGCGTCTATGACGTACGGTTCAAGAATTAGCCTCAGAAACAGTGGGAAACAGTGCTTCTATACTAATTGCCAGGCGCTGAGACGAATGCCGCCAAGATCGAGCGTCTATGACTTACGGTTCAAGAATTAGCCTCAGAAACAGTGGTTCTGAACATGCTGCCAATAGCTCGCCTGGGAAACATCCAGAGAAGTCCAAGATTGTGTTTTTAGACTGGCTGCCACGAGCTGAAACGAATGCAGCCAAGAGCGAGCGTCTGTGACTTACGGTTCAAAAGTTATTCACAGAAACATCGTTCTGAACTTTGCTGCCAGCCGCGAAAGCGAAAATAACCAAGATCGAGCGTCTAGTATTTACTTGTCAATAGCTCGCCTGGGAAACATCCAGAGAAGTCAAAGACAGTGCTTCTATACTAATTGCCAGGCGCTGAGACGAA
This sequence comes from Rhinoderma darwinii, assembly GCF_050947455.1. Classification (NCBI taxonomy): domain Eukaryota; kingdom Metazoa; phylum Chordata; class Amphibia; order Anura; family Rhinodermatidae; genus Rhinoderma; species Rhinoderma darwinii. The sequence goes on from NW_027462495.1 coordinate 21,417, forward strand.
TGCCGCCAAGATCTAGCGTCTATGACTTACGGTTCAAGAATTAGCCTCAGAAACAGTGGGAAACAGTGCTTCTATACTAATTGCCAGGCGCTGAGACGAATGCCGCCAAGATCGAGCGTCTATGACTTACGGTTCAAGAATTAGCCTCAGAAACAGTGGTTCTGAACATGCTGCCAATAGCTCGCCTGGGAAACATCCAGAGAAGTCCAAGATTGTGTTTTTTAGACTGGCTGCCACGAGCTGAAACGAATGCAGCCAAGAGCTAGCGTCTGTGACTTACGGTTCAAAAGTTATTCACAGAAACATGGTTCTGAACTTAGCTGCCAGCCGCGAAAGCGAAAATAACCAAGATCGAGCGTCTAGGATTTACTTGTCAATAGCTCGCCTGGGAAACATCCAGAGAAGTCAAAGACAGTGCTTCTATACTAATTGTCAGGCGCTGAGACGAATGCCGCCAAGATCTAGCGTCTATGACTTACGGTTCAAGAATTAGCCTCAGAAACAGTGGGAAACAGTGCTTCTATACTAATTGCCAGGCGCTGAGACGAATGCCGCCAAGATCGAGCGTCTATGACTTACGGTTCAAGAATTAGCCTCAGAAACAGTGGTTCTGAACATGCTGCCAATAGCTCGCCTGGGAAACATCCAGAGAAGTCCAAGATTGTGTTTTTTAGACTGGCTGCCACGAGCTGAAACGAATGCAGCCAAGAGCGAGCGTCTGTGACTTACGGTTCAAAAGTTATTCACAGAAACATCGTTCTGAACTTTGCTGCCAGCCGCGAAAGCGAAAATAACCAAGATCGAGCGTCTAGGATTTACTTGTCAATAGCTCGCCTGGGAAACATCCAGAGAAGTCAAAGACAGTGCTTCTATACTAATTGCCAGGCGCTGAGACGAATGCCGCCAAGATCTAGCGTCTATGACTTACGGTTCAAGAATTAGCCTCAGAAACAGTGGGAAACAGTGCTTCTATACTAATTGCCAGGCGCTGAGACGAATGCCGCCAAGATCGAGCGTCTATGACTTACGGTTCAAGAATTAGCCTCAGAAACAGTGGTTCTGAACATGCTGCCAATAGCTCGCCTGGGAAACATCCAGAGAAGTCCAAGATTGTGTTTTTTAGACTGGCTGCCACGAGCTGAAACGAATGCAGCCAAGAGCGAACGTCTGTGACTTACGGTTCAAAAGTTATTCACAGAAACATCGTTCTGAACTTTGCTGCCAGCCGCGAAAGCGAAAATAACCAAGATCGAGCGTCTAGGATTTACTTGTCAATAGCTCGCCTGGGAAACATCCAGAGAAGTCAAAGACAGTGCTTCTATACTAATTGCCAGGTGCTGAGACGAATGCCGCCAAGATCGAGCGTCTATGACTTACGGTTCAAGAATTAGCCTCAGAAACAGTGGTTCTGAACATGCTGCCAATAGCTCGCCTGGGAAACATCCAGAGAAGTCCAAGATAGTGTTTTTTAGACTGGCTGCCACGAGCTGAAACGAATGCAGCCAAGAGCTAGCGTCTGTGACTTACGGTTCAAAAGTTATTCACAGAAACATCGTTCTGAACTTTGCTGCCAGCCGCGAAAGCGAAAATAACCAAGATCGAGCGTCTAGTTTTTACTTGTCAAAAGCTCGCCTGGGAAACATCCAGAGAAGTCAAAGACAGTGCTTCTATACTAATTGCCAGGCGCTGAGACGAATGCCGCCAAGATCTAGCGTCTATGACTTACGGTTCAAGAATTAGCCTCAGAAACAGTGGGAAACAGTGCTTCTATACTAATTGCCAGGCGCTGAGACGAATGCCGCCAAGATCGAGCGTCTATGACTTACGGTTCAAGAATTAGCCTCAGAAACAGTGGTTCTGAACATGCTGCCAATAGCTCGCCTGGGAAACATCCAGAGAAGTCCAAGATAGTGTTTTTTAGACTGGCTGCCACGAGCTGAAACGAATGCAGCCAAGAGCTAGCGTCTGTGACTTACGGTTCAAAAGTTATTCACAGAAACATCGTTCTGAACTTTGCTGCCAGCCGCGAAAGCGAAAATAACCAAGATCGAGCGTCTAGTTTTTACTTGTCAAAAGCTCGCCTGGGAAACATCCAGAGAAGTCAAAGACAGTGCTTCTATACTAATTGCCAGGCGCTGAGACGAATGCCGCCAAGATCTAGCGTCTATGACTTACGGTTCAAGAATTAGCCTCAGAAACAGTGGGAAACAGTGCTTCTATACTAATTGCCAGGCGCTGAGACGAATGCCGCCAAGATCGAGCGTCTATGACTTACGGTTCAAGAATTAGCCTCAGAAACAGTGGTTCTGAACATGCTGCCAATAGCTCGCCTGGGAAACATCCAGAGAAGTCCAAGATTGTGTTTTTTAGACTGGCTGCCACGAGCTGAAACGAATGCAGCCAAGAGCGAGCGTCTGTGACTTACGGTTCAAAAGTTATTCACAGAAACATGGTTCTGAACTTTGCTGCCAGCCGCGAAAGCGAAAATAACCAAGATCGAGCGTCTAGGATTTACTTGTCAAAAGCTCGCCTGGGAAACATCCAGAGAAGTCAAAGACAGTGCTTCTATACTAATTGCCAGGCGCTGAGACGAATGCCGCCAAGATCTAGCGTCTATGACTTACGGTTCAAGAATTAGCCTCAGAAACAGTGGGAAACAGTGCTTCTATACTAATTGCCAGGCGCTGAGACGAATGCCGCCAAGATCGAGCGTCTATGACACGGTTCAAGAATTAGCCTCAGAAACAGTGGTTCTGAACATGCTGCCAATAGCTCGCCTGGGAAACATCCAGAGAAGTCCAAGATAGTGTTTTTTAGACTGGCTGCCACGAGCTGAAACGAATGCAGCCAAGAGCGAGCGTCTGTGACTTACGGTTCAAAAGTTATTCACAGAAACATCGTTCTGAACTTTGCTGCCAGCCGCGAAAGCGAAAATAACCAAGATCGAGCGTCTAGGATTTACTTGTCAATAGCTCGCCTGGGAAACATCCAGAGAAGTCAAAGACAGTGCTTCTATACTAATTGCCAGGCGCTGAGACGAATGCCGCCAAGATCTAGCGTCTATGACTTACGGTTCAAGAATTAGCCTCAGAAACAGTGGGAAACAGTGCTTCTATACTAATTGCCAGGCGCTGAGAAGAATGCCGCCAAGATCGAGCGTCTATGACTTACGGTTCAAGAATTAGCCTCAGAAACAGTGGTTCTGAACATGCTGCCAATAGCTCGCCTGGGAAACATCCAGAGAAGTCCAAGATTGTGTTTTTTAGACTGGCTGCCACGAGCTGAAACGAATGCAGCCAAGAGCGAGCGTCAGTGACTTACGGTTCAAGAGTTATTCACAGAAACATGGTTCTGAACTTTGCTGCTAGCCGCGAAAGCGAAAATAACCAAGATCGAGCGTCTAGGATTTACTTGTCAATAGCTCGCCTGGGAAACATCCAGAGAAGTCAAAGACAGTGCTTCTATACTAATTGCCAGGTGCTGAGACGAATGCCGCCAAGATCTAGCGTCTATGACTTACGGTTCAAGAATTAGCCTCAGAAACAGTGGGAAACAGTGCTTCTATACTAATTGCCAGGCGCTGAGACGAATGCCGCCAAGATCGAGCGTCTATGACTTACGGTTCAATAATTAGCCTCAGAAACAGTGGTTCTGAACATGCTGCCAATAGCTCGCCTGGGAAACATCCAGAGAAGTCCAAGATTGTGTTTTTTAGACTGGCTGCCACGAGCTGAAACGAATGCAGCCAAGAGCTAGCGTCTGTGACTTACGGTTCAAAAGTTATTCACAGAAACATGGTTCTGAACTTTGCTGCCAGCCGCGAAAGCGAAAATAACCAAGATCGAGCGTCTAGGATTTACTTGTCAATAGCTCGCCTGGGAAACATCCAGAGAAGTCAAAGACAGTGCTTCTATACTAATTGCCAGGCGCTGAGACGAATGCCGCCAAGATCTAGCGTCTATGACGTACGGTTCAAGAATTAGCCTCAGAAACAGTGGGAAACAGTGCTTCTATACTAATTGCCAGGCGCTGAGACGAATGCCGCCAAGATCGAGCGTCTATGACTTACGGTTCAAGAATTAGCCTCAGAAACAGTGGTTCTGAACATGCTGCCAATAGCTCGCCTGGGAAACATCCAGAGAAGTCCAAGATTGTGTTTTTTAGACTGGCTGCCACGAGCTGAAACGAATGCAGCCAAGAGCGAGCGTCTGTGACTTACGGTTCAAAAGTTATTCACAGAAACATCGTTCTGAACTTTGCTGCCAGCCGCGAAAGCGAAAATAACCAAGATCGAGCGTCTAGTATTTACTTGTCAATAGCTCGCCTGGGAAACATCCAGAGAAGTCAAAGACAGTGCTTCTATACTAATTGCCAGGCGCTGAGACGAATGCCGCCAAGATCTAGCGTCTATGACATACGGTTCAAGAATTAGCCTCAGAAACAGTGGGAAACAGTGCTTCTATACTAATTGCCAGGCGCTGAGACGAATGCCGCCAAGATCGAGCGTCTATGACTTACGGTTCAAGAATTAGCCTCAGAAACAGTGGTTCTGAACATGCTGCCAATAGCTCGCCTGGGAAACATCCAGAGAAGTCCAAGATTGTGTTTTTTAGACTGGCTGCCACGAGCTGAAACGAATGCAGCCAAGAGCTAGCGTCTGTGACTTACGGTTCAAAAGTTATTCACAGAAACATGGTTCTGAACTTAGCTGCCAGCCGCGAAAGCGAAAATAACCAAGATCGAGCGTCTAGGATTTACTTGTCAATAGCTCGCCTGGGAAACATCCAGAGAAGTCAAAGACAGTGCTTCTATACTAATTGTCAGGCGCTGAGACGAATGCCGCCAAGATCTAGCGTCTATGACTTACGGTTCAAGAATTAGCCTCAGAAACAGTGGGAAACAGTGCTTCTATACTAATTGCCAGGCGCTGAGACGAATGCCGCCAAGATCGAGCGTCTATGACTTACGGTTCAAGAATTAGCCTCAGAAACAGTGGTTCTGAACATGCTGCCAATAGCTCGCCTGGGAAACATCCAGAGAAGTCCAAGATTGTGTTTTTTAGACTGGCTGCCACGAGCTGAAACGAATGCAGCCAAGAGCGAGCGTCTGTGACTTACGGTTCAAAAGTTATTCACAGAAACATCGTTCTGAACTTTGCTGCCAGCCGCGAAAGCGAAAATAACCAAGATCGAGCGTCTAGGATTTACTTGTCAATAGCTCGCCTGGGAAACATCCAGAGAAGTCAAAGACAGTGCTTCTATACTAATTGCCAGGCGCTGAGACGAATGCCGCCAAGATCTAGCGTCTATGACTTACGGTTCAAGAATTAGCCTCAGAAACAGTGGGAAACAGTGCTTCTATACTAATTGCCAGGCGCTGAGACGAATGCCGCCAAGATCGAGCGTCTATGACTTACGGTTCAAGAATTAGCCTCAGAAACAGTGGTTCTGAACATGCTGCCAATAGCTCGCCTGGGAAACATCCAGAGAAGTCCAAGATAGTGTTTTTTAGACTGGCTGCCACGAGCTGAAACGAATGCAGCCAAGAGCGAGCGTCTGTGACTTACGGTTCAAAAGTTATTCACAGAAACATCGTTCTGAACTTTGCTGCCAGCCGCGAAAGCGAAAATAACCAAGATCGAGCGTCTAGGATTTACTTGTCAATAGCTCGCCTGGGAAACATCCAGAGAAGTCAAAGACAGTGCTTCTATACTAATTGCCAGGCGCTGAGACGAATGCCGCCAAGATCTAGCGTCTATGACTTACGGTTCAAGAATTAGCCTCAGAAACAGTGGGAAACAGTGCTTCTATACTAATTGCCAGGCGCTGAGAAGAATGCCGCCAAGATCGAGCGTCTATGACTTACGGTTCAAGAATTAGCCTCAGAAACAGTGGTTCTGAACATGCTGCCAATAGCTCGCCTGGGAAACATCCAGAGAAGTCCAAGATTGTGTTTTTTAGACTGGCTGCCACGAGCTGAAACGAATGCAGCCAAGAGCGAGCGTCAGTGACTTACGGTTCAAGAGTTATTCACAGAAACATGGTTCTGAACTTTGCTGCTAGCCGCGAAAGCGAAAATAACCAAGATCGAGCGTCTAGGATTTACTTGTCAATAGCTCGCCTGGGAAACATCCAGAGAAGTCAAAGACAGTGCTTCTATACTAATTGCCAGGTGCTGAGACGAATGCCGCCAAGATCTAGCGTCTATGACTTACGGTTCAAGAATTAGCCTCAGAAACAGTGGGAAACAGTGCTTCTATACTAATTGCCAGGCGCTGAGACGAATGCCGCCAAGATCGAGCGTCTATGACTTACGGTTCAAGAATTAGCCTCAGAAACAGTGGTTCTGAACATGCTGCCAATAGCTCGCCTGGGAAATATCCAGAGAAGTCCAAGATTGTGTTTTTTAGACTGGCTGCCACGAGCTGAAACGAATGCAGCCAAGAGCGAGCGTCAGTGACTTACGGTTCAAGAGTTATTCACAGAAACATGGTTCTGAACTTTGCTGCTAGCCGCGAAAGCGAAAATAACCAAGATCGAGCGTCTAGGATTTACTTGTCAATAGCTCGCCTGGGAAATATCCAGAGAAGTCAAAGACAGTGCTTCTATACTAATTGCCAGGTGCTGAGACGAATGCCGCCAAGATCTAGCGTCTATGACTTACGGTTCAAGAATTAGCCTCAGAAACAGTGGGAAACAGTGCTTCTATACTAATTGCCAGGCGCTGAGACGAATGCCGCCAAGATCGAGCGTCTATGACTTACGGTTCAATAATTAGCCTCAGAAACAGTGGTTCTGAACATGCTGCCAATAGCTCGCCTGGGAAACATCCAGAGAAGTCCAAGATTGTGTTTTTTAGACTGGCTGCCACGAGCTGAAACGAATGCAGCCAAGAGCGAGCGTCTGTGACTTACGGTTCAAAAGTTATTCACAGAAACATCGTTCTGAACTTTGCTGCCAGCCGCGAAAGCGAAAATAACCAAGATCGAGCGTCTAGGATTTACTTGTCAATAGCTCGCCTGGGAAACATCCAGAGAAGTCAAAGACAGTGCTTCTATACTAATTGCCAGGCGCTGAGACGAATGCCGCCAAGATCTAGCGTCTATGACTTACGGTTCAAGAATTAGCCTCAGAAACAGTGGGAAACAGTGCTTCTATACTAATTGCCAGGCGCTGAGACGAATGCCGCCAAGATCGAGCGTCTATGACTTACGGTTCAAGAATTAGCCTCAGAAACAGTGGTTCTGAACATGCTGCCAATAGCTCGCCTGGGAAACATCCAGAGAAGTCCAAGATTGTGTTTTTTAGACTGGCTGCCACGAGCTGAAACGAATGCAGCCAAGAGCGAACGTCTGTGACTTACGGTTCAAAAGTTATTCACAGAAACATCGTTCTGAACTTTGCTGCCAGCCGCGAAAGCGAAAATAACCAAGATCGAGCGTCTAGGATTTACTTGTCAATAGCTCGCCTGGGAAACATCCAGAGAAGTCAAAGACAGTGCTTCTATACTAATTGCCAGGTGCTGAGACGAATGCCGCCAAGATCGAGCGTCTATGACTTACGGTTCAAGAATTAGCCTCAGAAACAGTGGTTCTGAACATGCTGCCAATAGCTCGCCTGGGAAACATCCAGAGAAGTCCAAGATAGTGTTTTTTAGACTGGCTGCCACGAGCTGAAACGAATGCAGCCAAGAGCTAGCGTCTGTGACTTACGGTTCAAAAGTTATTCACAGAAACATGGTTCTGAACTTTGCTGCCAGCCGCGAAAGCGAAAATAACCAAGATCGAGCGTCTAGGATTTACTTGTCAATAGCTCGCCTGGGAAACATCCAGAGAAGTCAAAGACAGTGCTTCTATACTAATTGTCAGGCGCTGAGACGAATGCCGCCAAGATCTAGCGTCTATGACTTACGGTTCAAGAATTAGCCTCAGAAACAGTGGGAAACAGTGCTTCTATACTAATTGCCAGGCGCTGAGACGAATGCCGCCAAGATCGAGCGTCTATGACTTACGGTTCAAGAATTAGCCTCAGAAACAGTGGTTCTGAACATGCTGCCAATAGCTCGCCTGGGAAACATCCAGAGAAGTCCAAGATTGTGTTTTTTAGACTGGCTGCCACGAGCTGAAACGAATGCAGCCAAGAGCGAGCGTCTGTGACTTACGGTTCAAAAGTTATTCACAGAAACATCGTTCTGAACTTTGCTGCCAGCCGCGAAAGCGAAAATAACCAAGATCGAGCGTCTAGGATTTACTTGTCAATAGCTCGCCTGGGAAACATCCAGAGAAGTCAAAGACAGTGCTTCTATACTAATTGCCAGGCGCTGAGACGAATGCCGCCAAGATCTAGCGTCTATGACGTACGGTTCAAGAATTAGCCTCAGAAACAGTGGGAAACAGTGCTTCTATACTAATTGCCAGGCGCTGAGACGAATGCCGCCAAGATCGAGCGTCTATGACTTACGGTTCAAGAATTAGCCTCAGAAACAGTGGTTCTGAACATGCTGCCAATAGCTCGCCTGGGAAACATCCAGAGAAGTCCAAGATTGTGTTTTTTAGACTGGCTGCCACGAGCTGAAACGAATGCAGCCAAGAGCGAGCGTCTGTGACTTACGGTTCAAAAGTTATTCACAGAAACATCGTTCTGAACTTTGCTGCCAGCCGCGAAAGCGAAAATAACCAAGATCGAGCGTCTAGTATTTACTTGTCAATAGCTCGCCTGGGAAACATCCAGAGAAGTCAAAGACAGTGCTTCTATACTAATTGCCAGGCGCTGAGACGAATGCCGCCAAGATCTAGCGTCTATGACTTACGGTTCAAGAATTAGCCTCAGAAACAGTGGGAAACAGTGCTTCTATACTAATTGCCAGGCGCTGAGACGAATGCCGCCAAGATCGAGCGTCTATGACTTACGGTTCAAGAATTAGCCTCAGAAACAGTGGTTCTGAACATGCTGCCAATAGCTCGCCTGGGAAACATCCAGAGAAGTCCAAGATTGTGTTTTTTAGACTGGCTGCCACGAGCTGAAACGAATGCAGCCAAGAGCTAGCGTCTGTGACTTACGGTTCAAAAGTTATTCACAGAAACATGGTTCTGAACTTAGCTGCCAGCCGCGAAAGCGAAAATAACCAAGATCGAGCGTCTAGGATTTACTTGTCAATAGCTCGCCTGGGAAACATCCAGAGAAGTCAAAGACAGTGCTTCTATACTAATTGTCAGGCGCTGAGACGAATGCCGCCAAGATCTAGCGTCTATGACTTACGGTTCAAGAATTAGCCTCAGAAACAGTGGGAAACAGTGCTTCTATACTAATTGCCAGGCGCTGAGACGAATGCCGCCAAGATCGAGCGTCTATGACTTACGGTTCAAGAATTAGCCTCAGAAACAGTGGTTCTGAACATGCTGCCAATAGCTCGCCTGGGAAACATCCAGAGAAGTCCAAGATTGTGTTTTTTAGACTGGCTGCCACGAGCTGAAACGAATGCAGCCAAGAGCGAGCGTCTGTGACTTACGGTTCAAAAGTTATTCACAGAAACATCGTTCTGAACTTTGCTGCCAGCCGCGAAAGCGAAAATAACCAAGATCGAGCGTCTAGGATTTACTTGTCAATAGCTCGCCTGGGAAACATCCAGAGAAGTCAAAGACAGTGCTTCTATACTAATTGCCAGGCGCTGAGACGAATGCCGCCAAGATCTAGCGTCTATGACTTACGGTTCAAGAATTAGCCTCAGAAACAGTGGGAAACAGTGCTTCTATACTAATTGCCAGGCGCTGAGACGAATGCCGCCAAGATCGAGCGTCTATGACTTACGGTTCAAGAATTAGCCTCAGAAACAGTGGTTCTGAACATGCTGCCAATAGCTCGCCTGGGAAACATCCAGAGAAGTCCAAGATTGTGTTTTTTAGACTGGCTGCCACGAGCTGAAACGAATGCAGCCAAGAGCGAACGTCTGTGACTTACGGTTCAAAAGTTATTCACAGAAACATCGTTCTGAACTTTGCTGCCAGCCGCGAAAGCGAAAATAACCAAGATCGAGCGTCTAGGATTTACTTGTCAATAGCTCGCCTGGGAAACATCCAGAGAAGTCAAAGACAGTGCTTCTATACTAATTGCCAGGTGCTGAGACGAATGCCGCCAAGATCGAGCGTCTATGACTTACGGTTCAAGAATTAGCCTCAGAAACAGTGGTTCTGAACATGCTGCCAATAGCTCGCCTGGGAAACATCCAGAGAAGTCCAAGATAGTGTTTTTTAGACTGGCTGCCACGAGCTGAAACGAATGCAGCCAAGAGCTAGCGTCTGTGACTTACGGTTCAAAAGTTATTCACAGAAACATCGTTCTGAACTTTGCTGCCAGCCGCGAAAGCGAAAATAACCAAGATCGAGCGTCTAGTTTTTACTTGTCAAAAGCTCGCCTGGGAAACATCCAGAGAAGTCAAAGACAGTGCTTCTATACTAATTGCCAGGCGCTGAGACGAATGCCGCCAAGATCTAGCGTCTATGACTTACGGTTCAAGAATTAGCCTCAGAAACAGTGGGAAACAGTGCTTCTATACTAATTGCCAGGCGCTGAGACGAATGCCGCCAAGATCGAGCGTCTATGACTTACGGTTCAAGAATTAGCCTCAGAAACAGTGGTTCTGAACATGCTGCCAATAGCTCGCCTGGGAAACATCCAGAGAAGTCCAAGATAGTGTTTTTTAGACTGGCTGCCACGAGCTGAAACGAATGCAGCCAAGAGCTAGCGTCTGTGACTTACGGTTCAAAAGTTATTCACAGAAACATCGTTCTGAACTTTGCTGCCAGCCGCGAAAGCGAAAATAACCAAGATCGAGCGTCTAGTTTTTACTTGTCAAAAGCTCGCCTGGGAAACATCCAGAGAAGTCAAAGACAGTGCTTCTATACTAATTGCCAGGCGCTGAGACGAATGCCGCCAAGATCTAGCGTCTATGACTTACGGTTCAAGAATTAGCCTCAGAAACAGTGGGAAACAGTGCTTCTATACTAATTGCCAGGCGCTGAGACGAATGCCGCCAAGATCGAGCGTCTATGACTTACGGTTCAAGAATTAGCCTCAGAAACAGTGGTTCTGAACATGCTGCCAATAGCTCGCCTGGGAAACATCCAGAGAAGTCCAAGATTGTGTTTTTTAGACTGGCTGCCACGAGCTGAAACGAATGCAGCCAAGAGCGAGCGTCTGTGACTTACGGTTCAAAAGTTATTCACAGAAACATGGTTCTGAACTTTGCTGCCAGCCGCGAAAGCGAAAATAACCAAGATCGAGCGTCTAGGATTTACTTGTCAAAAGCTCGCCTGGGAAACATCCAGAGAAGTCAAAGACAGTGCTTCTATACTAATTGCCAGGCGCTGAGACGAATGCCGCCAAGATCTAGCGTCTATGACTTACGGTTCAAGAATTAGCCTCAGAAACAGTGGGAAACAGTGCTTCTATACTAATTGCCAGGCGCTGAGACGAATGCCGCCAAGATCGAGCGTCTATGACACGGTTCAAGAATTAGCCTCAGAAACAGTGGTTCTGAACATGCTGCCAATAGCTCGCCTGGGAAACATCCAGAGAAGTCCAAGATAGTGTTTTTTAGACTGGCTGCCACGAGCTGAAACGAATGCAGCCAAGAGCGAGCGTCTGTGACTTACGGTTCAAAAGTTATTCACAGAAACATCGTTCTGAACTTTGCTGCCAGCCGCGAAAGCGAAAATAACCAAGATCGAGCGTCTAGGATTTACTTGTCAATAGCTCGCCTGGGAAACATCCAGAGAAGTCAAAGACAGTGCTTCTATACTAATTGCCAGGCGCTGAGACGAATGCCGCCAAGATCTAGCGTCTATGACTTACGGTTCAAGAATTAGCCTCAGAAACAGTGGGAAACAGTGCTTCTATACTAATTGCCAGGCGCTGAGAAGAATGCCGCCAAGATCGAGCGTCTATGACTTACGGTTCAAGAATTAGCCTCAGAAACAGTGGTTCTGAACATGCTGCCAATAGCTCGCCTGGGAAACATCCAGAGAAGTCCAAGATTGTGTTTTTTAGACTGGCTGCCACGAGCTGAAACGAATGCAGCCAAGAGCGAGCGTCAGTGACTTACGGTTCAAGAGTTATTCACAGAAACATGGTTCTGAACTTTGCTGCTAGCCGCGAAAGCGAAAATAACCAAGATCGAGCGTCTAGGATTTACTTGTCAATAGCTCGCCTGGGAAACATCCAGAGAAGTCAAAGACAGTGCTTCTATACTAATTGCCAGGTGCTGAGACGAATGCCGCCAAGATCTAGCGTCTATGACTTACGGTTCAAGAATTAGCCTCAGAAACAGTGGGAAACAGTGCTTCTATACTAATTGCCAGGCGCTGAGACGAATGCCGCCAAGATCGAGCGTCTATGACTTACGGTTCAATAATTAGCCTCAGAAACAGTGGTTCTGAACATGCTGCCAATAGCTCGCCTGGGAAACATCCAGAGAAGTCCAAGATTGTGTTTTTTAGACTGGCTGCCACGAGCTGAAACGAATGCAGCCAAGAGCTAGCGTCTGTGACTTACGGTTCAAAAGTTATTCACAGAAACATGGTTCTGAACTTTGCTGCCAGCCGCGAAAGCGAAAATAACCAAGATCGAGCGTCTAGGATTTACTTGTCAATAGCTCGCCTGGGAAACATCCAGAGAAGTCAAAGACAGTGCTTCTATACTAATTGCCAGGCGCTGAGACGAATGCCGCCAAGATCTAGCGTCTATGACGTACGGTTCAAGAATTAGCCTCAGAAACAGTGGGAAACAGTGCTTCTATACTAATTGCCAGGCGCTGAGACGAATGCCGCCAAGATCGAGCGTCTATGACTTACGGTTCAAGAATTAGCCTCAGAAACAGTGGTTCTGAACATGCTGCCAATAGCTCGCCTGGGAAACATCCAGAGAAGTCCAAGATTGTGTTTTTTAGACTGGCTGCCACGAGCTGAAACGAATGCAGCCAAGAGCGAGCGTCTGTGACTTACGGTTCAAAAGTTATTCACAGAAACATCGTTCTGAACTTTGCTGCCAGCCGCGAAAGCGAAAATAACCAAGATCGAGCGTCTAGTATTTACTTGTCAATAGCTCGCCTGGGAAACATCCAGAGAAGTCAAAGACAGTGCTTCTATACTAATTGCCAGGCGCTGAGACGAATGCCGCCAAGATCTAGCGTCTATGACATACGGTTCAAGAATTAGCCTCAGAAACAGTGGGAAACAGTGCTTCTATACTAATTGCCAGGCGCTGAGACGAATGCCGCCAAGATCGAGCGTCTATGACTTACGGTTCAAGAATTAGCCTCAGAAACAGTGGTTCTGAACATGCTGCCAATAGCTCGCCTGGGAAACATCCAGAGAAGTCCAAGATTGTGTTTTTTAGACTGGCTGCCACGAGCTGAAACGAATGCAGCCAAGAGCTAGCGTCTGTGACTTACGGTTCAAAAGTTATTCACAGAAACATGGTTCTGAACTTAGCTGCCAGCCGCGAAAGCGAAAATAACCAAGATCGAGCGTCTAGGATTTACTTGTCAATAGCTCGCCTGGGAAACATCCAGAGAAGTCAAAGACAGTGCTTCTATACTAATTGTCAGGCGCTGAGACGAATGCCGCCAAGATCTAGCGTCTATGACTTACGGTTCAAGAATTAGCCTCAGAAACAGTGGGAAACAGTGCTTCTATACTAATTGCCAGGCGCTGAGACGAATGCCGCCAAGATCGAGCGTCTATGACTTACGGTTCAAGAATTAGCCTCAGAAACAGTGGTTCTGAACATGCTGCCAATAGCTCGCCTGGGAAACATCCAGAGAAGTCCAAGATTGTGTTTTTTAGACTGGCTGCCACGAGCTGAAACGAATGCAGCCAAGAGCGAGCGTCTGTGACTTACGGTTCAAAAGTTATTCACAGAAACATCGTTCTGAACTTTGCTGCCAGCCGCGAAAGCGAAAATAACCAAGATCGAGCGTCTAGGATTTACTTGTCAATAGCTCGCCTGGGAAACATCCAGAGAAGTCAAAGACAGTGCTTCTATACTAATTGCCAGGCGCTGAGACGAATGCCGCCAAGATCTAGCGTCTATGACTTACGGTTCAAGAATTAGCCTCAGAAACAGTGGGAAACAGTGCTTCTATACTAATTGCCAGGCGCTGAGACGAATGCCGCCAAGATCGAGCGTCTATGACTTACGGTTCAAGAATTAGCCTCAGAAACAGTGGTTCTGAACATGCTGCCAATAGCTCGCCTGGGAAACATCCAGAGAAGTCCAAGATAGTGTTTTTTAGACTGGCTGCCACGAGCTGAAACGAATGCAGCCAAGAGCGAGCGTCTGTGACTTACGGTTCAAAAGTTATTCACAGAAACATCGTTCTGAACTTTGCTGCCAGCCGCGAAAGCGAAAATAACCAAGATCGAGCGTCTAGGATATACTTGTCAATAGCTCGCCTGGGAAACATCCAGAGAAGTCAAAGACAGTGCTTCTATACTAATTGCCAGGCGCTGAGACGAATGCCGCCAAGATCTAGCGTCTATGACTTACGGTTCAAGAATTAGCCTCAGAAACAGTGGGAAACAGTGCTTCTATACTAATTGCCAGGCGCTGAGAAGAATGCCGCCAAGATCGAGCGTCTATGACTTACGGTTCAAGAATTAGCCTCAGAAACAGTGGTTCTGAACATGCTGCCAATAGCTCGCCTGGGAAACATCCAGAGAAGTCCAAGATTGTGTTTTTTAGACTGGCTGCCACGAGCTGAAACGAATGCAGCCAAGAGCGAGCGTCAGTGACTTACGGTTCAAGAGTTATTCACAGAAACATGGTTCTGAACTTTGCTGCTAGCCGCGAAAGCGAAAATAACCAAGATCGAGCGTCTAGGATTTACTTGTCAATAGCTCGCCTGGGAAACATCCAGAGAAGTCAAAGACAGTGCTTCTATACTAATTGCCAGGTGCTGAGACGAATGCCGCCAAGATCTAGCGTCTATGACTTACGGTTCAAGAATTAGCCTCAGAAACAGTGGGAAACAGTGCTTCTATACTAATTGCCAGGCGCTGAGACGAATGCCGCCAAGATCGAGCGTCTATGACTTACGGTTCAAGAATTAGCCTCAGAAACAGTGGTTCTGAACATGCTGCCAATAGCTCGCCTGGGAAATATCCAGAGAAGTCCAAGATTGTGTTTTTTAGACTGGCTGCCACGAGCTGAAACGAATGCAGCCAAGAGCGAGCGTCAGTGACTTACGGTTCAAGAGTTATTCACAGAAACATGGTTCTGAACTTTGCTGCTAGCCGCGAAAGCGAAAATAACCAAGATCGAGCGTCTAGGATTTACTTGTCAATAGCTCGCCTGGGAAATATCCAGAGAAGTCAAAGACAGTGCTTCTATACTAATTGCCAGGTGCTGAGACGAATGCCGCCAAGATCTAGCGTCTATGACTTACGGTTCAAGAATTAGCCTCAGAAACAGTGGGAAACAGTGCTTCTATACTAATTGCCAGGCGCTGAGACGAATGCCGCCAAGATCGAGCGTCTATGACTTACGGTTCAATAATTAGCCTCAGAAACAGTGGTTCTGAACATGCTGCCAATAGCTCGCCTGGGAAACATCCAGAGAAGTCCAAGATTGTGTTTTTTAGACTGGCTGCCACGAGCTGAAACGAATGCAGCCAAGAGCGAGCGTCTGTGACTTACGGTTCAAAAGTTATTCACAGAAACATCGTTCTGAACTTTGCTGCCAGCCGCGAAAGCGAAAATAACCAAGATCGAGCGTCTAGGATTTACTTGTCAATAGCTCGCCTGGGAAACATCCAGAGAAGTCAAAGACAGTGCTTCTATACTAATTGCCAGGCGCTGAGACGAATGCCGCCAAGATCTAGCGTCTATGACTTACGGTTCAAGAATTAGCCTCAGAAACAGTGGGAAACAGTGCTTCTATACTAATTGCCAGGCGCTGAGACGAATGCCGCCAAGATCGAGCGTCTATGACTTACGGTTCAAGAATTAGCCTCAGAAACAGTGGGAAACAGTGCTTCTATACTAATTGCCAGGCGCTGAGACGAATGCCGCCAAGATCGAGCGTCTATGACTTACGGTTCAAGAATTAGCCTCAGAAACAGTGGTTCTGAACATGCTGCCAATAGCTCGCCTGGGAAACATCCAGAGAAGTCCAAGATTGTGTTTTTTAGACTGGCTGCCACGAGCTGAAACGAATGCAGCCAAGAGCGAGCGTCTGTGACTTACGGTTCAAAAGTTATTCACAGAAACATGGTTCTGAACTTTGCTGCCAGCCGCGAAAGCGAAAATAACCAAGATCGAGCGTCTAGGATTTACTTGTCAAAAGCTCGCCTGGGAAACATCCAGAGAAGTCAAAGACAGTGCTTCTATACTAAATGCCAGGCGCTGAGACGAATGCCGCCAAGATCTAGCGTCTATGACTTACGGTTCAAGAATTAGCCTCAGAAACAGTGGGAAACAGTGCTTCTATACTAATTGCCAGGCGCTGAGACGAATGCCGCCAAGATCGAGCGTCTATGACACGGTTCAAGAATTAGCCTCAGAAACAGTGGTTCTGAACATGCTGCCAATAGCTCGCCTGGGAAACATCCAGAGAAGTCCAAGATAGTGTTTTTTAGACTGGCTGTCACGAGCTGAAACGAATGCAGCCAAGAGCGAGCGTCTGTGACTTACGGTTCAAAAGTTATTCACAGAAACATCGTTCTGAACTTTGCTGCCAGCCGCGAAAGCGAAAATAACCAAGATCGAGCGTCTAGGATTTACTTGTCAATAGCTCGCCTGGGAAACATCCAGAGAAGTCAAAGACAGTGCTTCTATACTAATTGCCAGGCGCTGAGACGAATGCCGCCAAGATCTAGCGTCTATGACTTACGGTTCAAGAATTAGCCTCAGAAACAGTGGGAAACAGTGCTTCTATACTAATTGCCAGGCGCTGAGAAGAATGCCGCCAAGATCGAGCGTCTATGACTTACGGTTCAAGAATTAGCCTCAGAAACAGTGGTTCTGAACATGCTGCCAATAGCTCGCCTGGGAAACATCCAGAGAAGTCCAAGATTGTGTTTTTTAGACTGGCTGCCACGAGCTGAAACGAATGCAGCCAAGAGCGAGCGTCAGTGACTTACGGTTCAAGAGTTATTCACAGAAACATGGTTCTGAACTTTGCTGCTAGCCGCGAAAGCGAAAATAACCAAGATCGAGCGTCTAGGATTTACTTGTCAATAGCTCGCCTGGGAAACATCCAGAGAAGTCAAAGACAGTGCTTCTATACTAATTGCCAGGTGCTGAGACGAATGCCGCCAAGATCTAGCGTCTATGACTTACGGTTCAAGAATTAGCCTCAGAAACAGTGGGAAACAGTGCTTCTATACTAATTGCCAGGCGCTGAGACGAATGCCGCCAAGATCGAGCGTCTATGACTTACGGTTCAAGAATTAGCCTCAGAAACAGTGGTTCTGAACATGCTGCCAATAGCTCGCCTGGGAAATATCCAGAGAAGTCCAAGATTGTGTTTTTTAGACTGGCTGCCACGAGCTGAAACGAATGCAGCCAAGAGCGAGCGTCAGTGACTTACGGTTCAAGAGTTATTCACAGAAACATGGTTCTGAACTTTGCTGCTAGCCGCGAAAGCGAAAATAACCAAGATCGAGCGTCTAGGATTTACTTGTCAATAGCTCGCCTGGGAAATATCCAGAGAAGTCAAAGACAGTGCTTCTATACTAATTGCCAGGTGCTGAGACGAATGCCGCCAAGATCTAGCGTCTATGACTTACGGTTCAAGAATTAGCCTCAGAAACAGTGGGAAACAGTGCTTCTATACTAATTGCCAGGCGCTGAGACGAATGCCGCCAAGATCGAGCGTCTATGACTTACGGTTCAAGAATTAGCCTCAGAAACAGTGGTTCTGAACATGCTGCCAATAGCTCGCCTGGGAAATATCCAGAGAAGTCCAAGATTGTGTTTTTTAGACTGGCTGCCACGAGCTGAAACGAATGCAGCCAAGAGCGAGCGTCAGTGACTTACGGTTCAAGAGTTATTCACAGAAACATGGTTCTGAACTTTGCTGCTAGCCGCGAAAGCGAAAATAACCAAGATCGAGCGTCTAGGATTTACTTGTCAATAGCTCGCCTGGGAAATATCCAGAGAAGTCAAAGACAGTGCTTCTATACTAATTGCCAGGTGCTGAGACGAATGCCGCCAAGATCTAGCGTCTATGACTTACGGTTCAAGAATTAGCCTCAGAAACAGTGGGAAACAGAGCTTCTATACTAATTGCCAGGCGCTGAGACGAATGCCGCCAAGATCGAGCGTCTATGACTTACGGTTCAATAATTAGCCTCAGAAACAGTGGTTCTGAACATGCTGCCAATAGCTCGCCTGGGAAACATCCAGATAAGTCCAAGATTGTGTTTTTTAGACTGGCTGCCACGAGCTGAAACGAATGCAGCCAAGAGCGAGCGTCTGTGACTTACGGTTCAAAAGTTATTCACAGAAACATGGTTCTGAACTTTGCTGCCAGCCGCGAAAGCGAAAATAACCAAGATCGAGCGTCTAGGATTTACTTGTCAAAAGCTCGCCTGGGAAACATCCAGAGAAGTCAAAGACAGTGCTTCTATACTAATTGCCAGGCGCTGAGACGAATGCCGCCAAGATCTAGCGTCTATGACTTACGGTTCAAGAATTAGCCTCAGAAACAGTGGGAAACAGTGCTTCTATACTAATTGCCAGGCGCTGAGACGAATGCCGCCAAGATCGAGCGTCTATGACACGGTTCAAGAATTAGCCTCAGAAACAGTGGTTCTGAACATGCTGCCAATAGCTCGCCTGGGAAACATCCAGAGAAGTCCAAGATTGTGTTTTTTAGACTGGCTGCCACGAGCTGAAACGAATGCAGCCAAGAGCGAGCGTCTGTGACTTACGGTTCAAAAGTTATTCACAGAAACATGGTTCTGAACTTTGCTGCCAGCCGCGAAAGCGAAAATAACCAAGATCGAGCGTCTAGGATTTACTTGTCAATAGCTCGCCTGGGAAACATCCAGAGAAGTCAAAGACAGTGCTTCTATACTAATTGCCAGGCGCTGAGACGAATGCCGCCAAGATCTAGCGTCTATGACTTACGGTTCAAGAATTAGCCTCAGAAACAGTGGGAAACAGTGCTTCTATACTAATTGCCAGGCGCTGAGACGAATGCCGCCAAGATCGAGCGTCTATGACACGGTTCAAGAATTAGCCTCAGAAACAGTGGTTCTGAACATGCTGCCAATAGCTCGCCTCGGAAACATCCAGAGAAGTCCAAGATTGTGTTTTTTAGACTGGCTGCCACGAGCTGAAACGAATGCAGCCAAGAGCGAGCGTCTGTGACTTACGGTTCAAAAGTTATTCACAGAAACATGGTTCTGAACTTTGCTGCCAGCCGCGAAAGCGAAAATAACCAAGATCGAGCGTCTAGGATTTACTTGTCAAAAGCTCGCCTGGGAAACATCCAGAGAAGTCAAAGACAGTGCTTCTATACTAATTGCCAGGCGCTGAGACGAATGCCGCCAAGGTCTAGCGTCTATGACTTACGGTTCAAGAATTAGCCTCAGAAACAGTGGGAAACAGTGCTTCTATACTAATTGCCAGGCGCTGAGACGAATGCCGCCAAGATCGAGCGTCTATGACACGGTTCAAGAATTAGCCTCAGAAACAGTGGTTCTGAACATGCTGCCAATAGCTCGCCTGGGAAACATCCAGAGAAGTCCAAGATTGTGTTTTTTAGACTGGCTGCCACGAGCTGAAACGAATGCAGCCAAGAGCTAGCGTCTGTGACTTACGGTTCAAAAGTTATTCACAGAAACATGGTTCTGAACTTTGCTGCCAGCCGCGAAAGCGAAAATAACCAAGATCGAGCGTCTAGGATTTACTTGTCAATAGCTCGCCTGGGAAACATCCAGAGAAGTCAAAGACAGTGCTTCTATACTAATTGTCAGGCGCTGAGACGAATGCCGCCAAGATCTAGCGTCTATGACTTACGGTTCAAGAATTAGCCTCAGAAACAGTGGGAAACAGTGCTTCTATACTAATTGCCAGGCGCTGAGACGAATGCCGCCAAGATCGAGCGTCTATGACTTACGGTTCAAGAATTAGCCTCAGAAACAGTGGTTCTGAACATGCTGCCAATAGCTCGCCTGGGAAACATCCAGAGAAGTCCAAGATTGTGTTTTTTAGACTGGCTGCCACGAGCTGAAACGAATGCAGCCAAGAGCGAGCGTCTGTGACTTACGGTTCAAAAGTTATTCACAGAAACATCGTTCTGAACTTTGCTGCCAGCCGCGAAAGCGAAAATAACCAAGATCGAGCGTCTAGGATTTACTTGTCAATAGCTCGCCTGGGAAACATCCAGAGAAGTCAAAGACAGTGCTTCTATACTAATTGCCAGGCGCTGAGACGAATGCCGCCAAGATCTAGCGTCTATGACTTACGGTTCAAGAATTAGCCTCAGAAACAGTGGGAAATAGTGCTTCTATACTAATTGCCAGGCGCTGAGACGAATGCCGCCAAGATCGAGCGTCTATGACTTACGGTTCAAGAATTAGCCTCAGAAACAGTGGTTCTGAACATGCTGCCAATAGCTCGCCTGGGAAACATCCAGAGAAGTCCAAGATTGTGTTTTTTAGACTGGCTGCCACGAGCTGAAACGAATGCAGCCAAGAGCGAACGTCTGTGACTTACGGTTCAAAAGTTATTCACAGAAACATCGTTCTGAACTTTGCTGCTAGCCGCGAAAGCGAAAATAACCAAGATCGAGCGTCTAGGATTTACTTGTCAATAGCTCGCCTGGGAAACATCCAGAGAAGTCAAAGACAGTGCTTCTATACTAATTGCCAGGTGCTGAGACGAATGCCGCCAAGATCTAGCGTCTATGACTTACGGTTCAAGAATTAGCCTCAGAAACAGTGGGAAACAGTGCTTCTATACTAATTGCCAGGCGCTTAGACTAATGCCGCCAAGATCGAGCGTCTATGACTTACGGTTCAAGAATTAGCCTCAGAAACAGTGGTTCTGAACATGCTGCCAATAGCTCGCCTGGGAAATATCCAGAGAAGTCCAAGATTGTGTTTTTTAGACTGGCTGCCACGAGCTGAAACGAATGCAGCCAAGAGCGAGCGTCAGTGACTTACGGTTCAAGAGTTATTCACAGAAACATGGTTCTGAACTTTGCTGCTAGCCGCGAAAGCGAAAATAACCAAGATCGAGCGTCTAGGATTTACTTGTCAATAGCTCGCCTGGGAAATATCCAGAGAAGTCAAAGACAGTGCTTCTATACTAATTGCCAGGCGCTGAGACGAATGCCGCCAAGATCTAGCGTCTATGACTTACGGTTCAAGAATTAGCCTCAGAAACAGTGGGAAACAGTGCTTCTATACTAATTGCCAGGCGCTGAGACGAATGCCGCCAAGATCGAGCGTCTATGACTTACGGTTCAAGAATTAGCCTCAGAAACAGTGGTTCTGAACATGCTGCCAATAGCTCGCCTGGGAAACATCCAGAGAAGTCCAAGATTGTGTTTTTTAGACTGGCTGCCACGAGCTGAAACGAATGCAGCCAAGAGCGAGCGTCTGTGACTTACGGTTCAAAAGTTATTCACAGAAACATGGTTCTGAACTTTGCTGCCAGCCGCGAAAGCGAAAATAACCAAGATCGAGCGTCTAGGATTTACTTGTCAAAAGCTCGCCTGGGAAACATCCAGAGAAGTCAAAGACAGTGCTTCTATACTAAATGCCAGGCGCTGAGACGAATGCCGCCAAGATCTAGCGTCTATGACTTACGGTTCAAGAATTAGCCTCAGAAACAGTGGGAAACAGTGCTTCTATACTAATTGCCAGGCGCTGAGACGAATGCCGCCAAGATCGAGCGTCTATGACACGGTTCAAGAATTAGCCTCAGAAACAGTGGTTCTGAACATGCTGCCAATAGCTCGCCTGGGAAACATCCAGAGAAGTCCAAGATAGTGTTTTTTAGACTGGCTGTCACGAGCTGAAACGAATGCAGCCAAGAGCGAGCGTCTGTGACTTACGGTTCAAAAGTTATTCACAGAAACATCGTTCTGAACTTTGCTGCCAGCCGCGAAAGCGAAAATAACCAAGATCGAGCGTCTAGGATTTACTTGTCAATAGCTCGCCTGGGAAACATCCAGAGAAGTCAAAGACAGTGCTTCTATACTAATTGCCAGGCGCTGAGACGAATGCCGCCAAGATCTAGCGTCTATGACTTACGGTTCAAGAATTAGCCTCAGAAACAGTGGGAAACAGTGCTTCTATACTAATTGCCAGGCGCTGAGAAGAATGCCGCCAAGATCGAGCGTCTATGACTTACGGTTCAAGAATTAGCCTCAGAAACAGTGGTTCTGAACATGCTGCCAATAGCTCGCCTGGGAAACATCCAGAGAAGTCCAAGATTGTGTTTTTTAGACTGGCTGCCACGAGCTGAAACGAATGCAGCCAAGAGCGAGCGTCAGTGACTTACGGTTCAAGAGTTATTCACAGAAACATGGTTCTGAACTTTGCTGCTAGCCGCGAAAGCGAAAATAACCAAGATCGAGCGTCTAGGATTTACTTGTCAATAGCTCGCCTGGGAAACATCCAGAGAAGTCAAAGACAGTGCTTCTATACTAATTGCCAGGTGCTGAGACGAATGCCGCCAAGATCTAGCGTCTATGACTTACGGTTCAAGAATTAGCCTCAGAAACAGTGGGAAACAGTGCTTCTATACTAATTGCCAGGCGCTGAGACGAATGCCGCCAAGATCGAGCGTCTATGACTTACGGTTCAAGAATTAGCCTCAGAAACAGTGGTTCTGAACATGCTGCCAATAGCTCGCCTGGGAAATATCCAGAGAAGTCCAAGATTGTGTTTTTTAGACTGGCTGCCACGAGCTGAAACGAATGCAGCCAAGAGCGAGCGTCAGTGACTTACGGTTCAAGAGTTATTCACAGAAACATGGTTCTGAACTTTGCTGCTAGCCGCGAAAGCGAAAATAACCAAGATCGAGCGTCTAGGATTTACTTGTCAATAGCTCGCCTGGGAAATATCCAGAGAAGTCAAAGACAGTGCTTCTATACTAATTGCCAGGTGCTGAGACGAATGCCGCCAAGATCTAGCGTCTATGACTTACGGTTCAAGAATTAGCCTCAGAAACAGTGGGAAACAGTGCTTCTATACTAATTGCCAGGCGCTGAGACGAATGCCGCCAAGATCGAGCGTCTATGACTTACGGTTCAATAATTAGCCTCAGAAACAGTGGTTCTGAACATGCTGCCAATAGCTCGCCTGGGAAACATCCAGATAAGTCCAAGATTGTGTTTTTTAGACTGGCTGCCACGAGCTGAAACGAATGCAGCCAAGAGCGAGCGTCTGTGACTTACGGTTCAAAAGTTATTCACAGAAACATGGTTCTGAACTTTGCTGCCAGCCGCGAAAGCGAAAATAACCAAGATCGAGCGTCTAGGATTTACTTGTCAAAAGCTCGCCTGGGAAACATCCAGAGAAGTCAAAGACAGTGCTTCTATACTAATTGCCAGGCGCTGAGACGAATGCCGCCAAGGTCTAGCGTCTATGACTTACGGTTCAAGAATTAGCCTCAGAAACAGTGGGAAACAGTGCTTCTATACTAATTGCCAGGCGCTGAGACGAATGCCGCCAAGATCGAGCGTCTATGACACGGTTCAAGAATTAGCCTCAGAAACAGTGGTTCTGAACATGCTGCCAATAGCTCGCCTGGGAAACATCCAGAGAAGTCCAAGATTGTGTTTTTTAGACTGGCTGCCACGAGCTGAAACGAATGCAGCCAAGAGCGAGCGTCTGTGACTTACGGTTCAAAAGTTATTCACAGAAACATGGTTCTGAACTTTGCTGCCAGCCGCGAAAGCGAAAATAACCAAGATCGAGCGTCTAGGATTTACTTGTCAATAGCTCGCCTGGGAAACATCCAGAGAAGTCAAAGACAGTGCTTCTATACTAATTGCCAGGCGCTGAGACGAATGCCGCCAAGATCTAGCGTCTATGACTTACGGTTCAAGAATTAGCCTCAGAAACAGTGGGAAACAGTGCTTCTATACTAATTGCCAGGCGCTGAGACGAATGCCGCCAAGATCGAGCGTCTATGACACGGTTCAAGAATTAGCCTCAGAAACAGTGGTTCTGAACATGCTGCCAATAGCTCGCCTCGGAAACATCCAGAGAAGTCCAAGATTGTGTTTTTTAGACTGGCTGCCACGAGCTGAAACGAATGCAGCCAAGAGCGAGCGTCTGTGACTTACGGTTCAAAAGTTATTCACAGAAACATGGTTCTGAACTTTGCTGCCAGCCGCGAAAGCGAAAATAACCAAGATCGAGCGTCTAGGATTTACTTGTCAAAAGCTCGCCTGGGAAACATCCAGAGAAGTCAAAGACAGTGCTTCTATACTAATTGCCAGGCGCTGAGACGAATGCCGCCAAGGTCTAGCGTCTATGACTTACGGTTCAAGAATTAGCCTCAGAAACAGTGGGAAACAGTGCTTCTATACTAATTGCCAGGCGCTGAGACGAATGCCGCCAAGATCGAGCGTCTATGACACGGTTCAAGAATTAGCCTCAGAAACAGTGGTTCTGAACATGCTGCCAATAGCTCGCCTGGGAAACATCCAGAGAAGTCCAAGATTGTGTTTTTTAGACTGGCTGCCACGAGCTGAAACGAATGCAGCCAAGAGCGAGCGTCTGTGACTTACGGTTCAAAAGTTATTCACAGAAACATGGTTCTGAACTTTGCTGCCAGCCGCGAAAGCGAAAATAACCAAGATCGAGCGTCTAGGATTTACTTGTCAATAGCTCGCCTGGGAAACATCCAGAGAAGTCAAAGACAGTGCTTCTATACTAATTGCCAGGCGCTGAGACGAATGCCGCCAAGATCTAGCGTCTATGACTTACGGTTCAAGAATTAGCCTCAGAAACAGTGGGAAACAGTGCTTCTATACTAATTGCCAGGCGCTGAGACGAATGCCGCCAAGATCGAGCGTCTATGACACGGTTCAAGAATTAGCCTCAGAAACAGTGGTTCTGAACATGCTGCCAATAGCTCGCCTCGGAAACATCCAGAGAAGTCCAAGATTGTGTTTTTTAGACTGGCTGCCACGAGCTGAAACGAATGCAGCCAAGAGCGAGCGTCTGTGACTTACGGTTCAAAAGTTATTCACAGAAACATGGTTCTGAACTTTGCTGCCAGCCGCGAAAGCGAAAATAACCAAGATCGAGCGTCTAGGATTTACTTGTCAAAAGCTCGCCTGGGAAACATCCAGAGAAGTCAAAGACAGTGCTTCTATACTAATTGCCAGGCGCTGAGACGAATGCCGCCAAGGTCTAGCGTCTATGACTTACGGTTCAAGAATTAGCCTCAGAAACAGTGGGAAACAGTGCTTCTATACTAATTGCCAGGCGCTGAGACGAATGCCGCCAAGATCGAGCGTCTATGACACGGTTCAAGAATTAGCCTCAGAAACAGTGGTTCTGAACATGCTGCCAATAGCTCGCCTCGGAAACATCCAGAGAAGTCCAAGATTGTGTTTTTTAGACTGGCTGCCACGAGCTGAAACGAATGCAGCCAAGAGCGAGCGTCTGTGACTTACGGTTCAAAAGTTATTCACAGAAACATGGTTCTGAACTTTGCTGCCAGCCGCGAAAGCGAAAATAACCAAGATCGAGCGTCTAGGATTTACTTGTCAAAAGCTCGCCTGGGAAACATCCACAGAAGTCAAAGACAGTGCTTCTATACTAATTGCCAGGCGCTGAGACGAATGCCGCCAAGGTCTAGCGTCTATGACTTACGGTTCAAGAATTAGCCTCAGAAACAGTGGGAAACAGTGCTTCTATACTAATTGCCAGGCGCTGAGACGAATGCCGCCAAGATCGAGCGTCTATGACACGGTTCAAGAATTAGCCTCAGAAACAGTGGTTCTGAACATGCTGCCAATAGCTCGCCTGGGAAACATCCAGAGAAGTCCAAGATTGTGTTTTTTAGACTGGCTGCCACGAGCTGAAACGAATGCAGCCAAGAGCGAGCGTCTGTGACTTACGGTTCAAAAGTTATTCACAGAAACATGGTTCTGAACTTTGCTGCCAGCCGCGAAAGCGAAAATAACCAAGATCGAGCGTCTAGGATTTACTTGTCAATAGCTCGCCTGGGAAACATCCAGAGAAGTCAAAGACAGTGCTTCTATACTAATTGCCAGGCGCTGAGACGAATGCCGCCAAGATCTAGCGTCTATGACTTACGGTTCAAGAATTAGCCTCAGAAACAGTGGGAAACAGTGCTTCTATACTAATTGCCAGGCGCTGAGACGAATGCCGCCAAGATCGAGCGTCTATGACACGGTTCAAGAATTAGCCTCAGAAACAGTGGTTCTGAACATGCTGCCAATAGCTCGCCTCGGAAACATCCAGAGAAGTCCAAGATTGTGTTTTTTAGACTGGCTGCCACGAGCTGAAACGAATGCAGCCAAGAGCGAGCGTCTGTGACTTACGGTTCAAAAGTTATTCACAGAAACATGGTTCTGAACTTTGCTGCCAGCCGCGAAAGCGAAAATAACCAAGATCGAGCGTCTAGGATTTACTTGTCAAAAGCTCGCCTGGGAAACATCCAGAGAAGTCAAAGACAGTGCTTCTATACTAATTGCCAGGCGCTGAGACGAATGCCGCCAAGGTCTAGCGTCTATGACTTACGGTTCAAGAATTAGCCTCAGAAACAGTGGGAAACAGTGCTTCTATACTAATTGCCAGGCGCTGAGACGAATGCCGCCAAGATCGAGCGTCTATGACACGGTTCAAGAATTAGCCTCAGAAACAGTGGTTCTGAACATGCTGCCAATAGCTCGCCTGGGAAACATCCAGAGAAGTCCAAGATTGTGTTTTTTAGACTGGCTGCCACGAGCTGAAACGAATGCAGCCAAGAGCTAGCGTCTGTGACTTACGGTTCAAAAGTTATTCACAGAAACATGGTTCTGAACTTTGCTGCCAGCCGCGAAAGCGAAAATAACCAAGATCGAGCGTCTAGGATTTACTTGTCAATAGCTCGCCTGGGAAACATCCAGAGAAGTCAAAGACAGTGCTTCTATACTAATTGTCAGGCGCTGAGACGAATGCCGCCAAGATCTAGCGTCTATGACTTACGGTTCAAGAATTAGCCTCAGAAACAGTGGGAAACAGTGCTTCTATACTATTTGCCAGGCGCTGAGACGAATGCCGCCAAGATCGAGCGTCTATGACTTACGGTTCAAGAATTAGCCTCAGAAACAGTGGTTCTGAACATGCTGCCAATAGCTCGCCTGGGAAACATCCAGAGAAGTCCAAGATTGTGTTTTTTAGACTGGCTGCCACGAGCTGAAACGAATGCAGCCAAGAGCTAGCGTCTGTGACTTACGGTTCAAAAGTTATTCACAGAAACATGGTTCTGAACTTTGCTGCCAGCCGCGAAAGCGAAAATAACCAAGATCGAGCGTCTAGGATTTACTTGTCAATAGCTCGCCTGGGAAACATCCAGAGAAGTCAAAGACAGTGCTTCTATACTAATTGTCAGGCGCTGAGACGAATGCCGCCAAGATCTAGCGTCTATGACTTACGGTTCAAGAATTAGCCTCAGAAACAGTGGGAAACAGTGCTTCTATACTAATTGCCAGGCGCTGAGACGAATGCCGCCAAGATCGAGCGTCTATGACTTACGGTTCAAGAATTAGCCTCAGAAACAGTGGTTCTGAACATGCTGCCAATAGCTCGCCTGGGAAACATCCGGAGAAGTCCAAGATTGTGTTTTTTAGACTGGCTGCCACGAGCTGAAACGAATGCAGCCAAGAGCGAGCGTCTGTGACTTACGGTTCAAAAGTTATTCACAGAAACATCGTTCTGAACTTTGCTGCCAGCCGCGAAAGCGAAAATAACCAAGATCGAGCGTCTAGGATTTACTTGTCAATAGCTCGCCTGGGAAACATCCAGAGAAGTCAAAGACAGTGCTTCTATACTAATTGCCAGGCGCTGAGACGAATGCCGCCAAGATCTAGCGTCTATGACTTACGGTTCAAGAATTAGCCTCAGAAACAGTGGGAAATAGTGCTTCTACACTAATTGCCAGGCGCTGAGACGAATGCCGCCAAGATCGAGCGTCTATGACTTACGGTTCAAGATTAGCCTCAGAAACAGTGGTTCTGAACATGCTGCCAATAGCTCGCCTGGGAAACATCCAGAGAAGTCCAAGATTGTGTTTTTTAGACTGGCTGCCACGAGCTGAAACGAATGCAGCCAAGAGCGAACGTCTGTGACTTACGGTCAAAAGTTATTCACAGAAACATCGTTCTGAACTTTGCTGCTAGCCGCGAAAGCGAAAATAACCAAGATCGAGCGTCTAGGATTTACTTGTCAATAGCTCGCCTGGGAAACATCCAGAGAAGTCAAAGACAGTGCTTCTATACTAATTGCCAGGTGCTGAGACGAATGCCGCCAAGATCTAGCGTCTATGACTTACGGTTCAAGAATTAGCCTCAGAAACAGTGGGAAACAGTGCTTCTATACTAATTGCCAGGCGCTTAGACTAATGCCGCCAAGATCGAGCGTCTATGACTTACGGTTCAAGAATTAGCCTCAGAAACAGTGGTTCTGAACATGCTGCCAATAGCTCGCCTGGGAAACATCCAGAGAAGTCCAAGATTGTGTTTTTTAGACTGGCTGCCACGAGCTGAAACGAATGCAGCCAAGAGCTAGCGTCTGTGACTTACGGTTCAAAAGTTATTCACAGAAACATGGTTCTGAACTTTGCTGCCAGCGCGAAAGCGAAAATAACCAAGATCGAGCGTCTAGGATTTACTTGTCAATAGCTCGCCTGGGAAACATCCAGAGAAGTCAAAGACAGTGCTTCTATACTAATTGCCAGGCGCTGAGACGAATGCCGCCAAGATCTAGCGTCTATGACTTACGGTTCAAGAATTAGCCTCAGAAACAGTGGGAAACAGTGCTTCTATACTAATTGCCAGGCGCTGAGAAGAATGCCGCCAAGATCGAGCGTCTATGACTTACGGTTCAAGAATTAGCCTCAGAAACAGTGGTTCTGAACATGCTGCCAATAGCTCGCCTGGGAAACATCCAGAGAAGTCTAAGATTGTGTTTTTTAGACTGGCTGCCACGAGCTGAAACGAATGCAGCCAAGAGCGAGCGTCAGTGACTTACGGTTCAAGAGTTATTCACAGAAACATGGTTCTGAACTTTGCTGCTAGCCGCGAAAGCGAAAATAACCAAGATCGAGCGTCTAGGATTACTTGTCAATAGCTCGCCTGGGAAACATCCAGAGAAGTCAAAGACAGTGCTTCTATACTAATTGCCAGGTGCTGAGACGAATGCCGCCAAGATCTAGCGTCTATGACTTACGGTTCAAGAATTAGCCTCAGAAACAGTGGGAAACAGTGCTTCTATACTAATTGCCAGGCGCTGAGACGAATGCCGCC
>NW_027462496.1:0-50871 GCF_050947455.1 Rhinoderma darwinii
ATCTTGGGACTTCTCTGCATGTTTCCCAGGCGAGCAATTGGCAGCATGTTCAGAACCATGTTTCTGTGAATAACTCCTGAACCGTAAGTCCTAGACGCTCGCTCTTGGCTGCATTCGATTCAGCTCGTGGCAGCCAGTCTAAAAAACACTATCTTGGACTTCTCTGCATGTTTCCCAGGCGAGCAATTGGCAGCATGTTCAGAACCATGTTTCTGTGAATAACTCCTGAACCGTAAGTCCTAGACGCTCGCTCTTGGCTGCATTCGATTCAGCTCGTGGCAGCCAGTCTAGAAAACACTATCTTGGACTTCTCTGCATGGTTTCCCAGGCGAGCAATTGGCAGCATGTTCAGAACCATGTTTCTGTGAATAACTCCTGAACCGTAAGTCCTAGACGCTCGCTCTTGGCTGCATTCGATTCAGCTCGTGGCAGCCAGTCTAGAAAACACTATCTTGGACTTCTCTGCATGTTTCCCAGGCGAGCAATTGGCAGCATGTTCAGAACCATGTTTCTGTGAATAACTCCTGAACCGTAAGTCCTAGACGCTCGCTCTTGGCTGCATTCGATTCAGCTCGTGGCAGCCAGTCTAAAAAACACTATCTTGGACTTCTCTGCATGTTTCCCAGGCGAGCAATTGGCAGCATGTTCAGAACCATGTTTCTGTGAATAACTCCTGAACCGTAAGTCCTAGACGCTCGCTCTTGGCTGCATTCGATTCAGCTCGTGGCAGCCAGTCTAAAAAACACTATCTTGGACTTCTCTGCATGTTTCCCAGGCGAGCAATTGGCAGCATGTTCAGAACCATGTTTCTGTGAATAACTCCTGAACCGTAAGTCCTAGACGCTCGCTCTTGGCTGCATTCGATTCAGCTCGTGGCAGCCAGTCTAAAAAACACTATCTTGGACTTCTCTGCATGTTTCCCAGGCGAGCAATTGGCAGCATGTTCAGAACCATGTTTCTGTGAATAACTCCTGAACCGTAAGTCCTAGACGCTCGCTCTTGGCTGCATTCGATTCAGCTCGTGGCAGCCAGTCTAAAAAACACTATCTTGGACTTCTCTGCATGTTTCCCAGGCGAGAAATTGGCAGCATGTTCAGAACCATGTTTCTGTGAATAACTCCTGAACCGTAAGTCCTAGACGCTCGATCTTGGCGGCATTCGTCTCAGCGCCTGGCAATTAGTATAGGAGCACTGTGTTTGACTTCTCTGGATGTTTCCCAGGCGAGTTATTGACAAGTAAATCCTAGACGCTCGATCTTGGTTATTTTCGCTTTCGCGGCTGGCAGTAAAAGAACCATGTTTCTGTGAATAACTCCTGAACCGTAAGTCCTAGACGCTCGCTCTTGGCTGCATTCGATTCAGCTCGTGGCAGCCAGTCTAAAAAACACTATCTTGGACTTCTCTGCATGTTTCCCAGGCGAGAAATTGGCAGCATGTTCAGAACCATGTTTCTGTGAATAACTCCTGAACCGTAAGTCCTAGACGCTCGATCTTGGCGGCATTCGTCTCAGCGCCTGGCAATTAGTATAGGAGCACTGTGTTTGACTTCTCTGGATGTTTCCCAGGCGAGTTATTGACAAGTAAATCCTAGACGCTCGATCTTGGTTATTTTCGCTTTCGCGGCTGGCAGTAAAAGAACCATGTTTCTGTGAATAACTCCTGAACCGTAAGTCCTAGACGCTCGCTCTTGGCTGCATTCGATTCAGCTCGTGGCAGCCAGTCTAAAAAACACTATCTTGGACTTCTCTGCATGTTTCCCAGGCGAGCAATTGGCAGCATGTTCAGAACCATGTTTCTGTGAATAACTCCTGAACCGTAAGTCCTAGACGCTCGCTCTTGGCTGCATTCGATTCAGCTCGTGGCAGCCAGTCTAAAAAACACTATCTTGGACTTCTCTGCATGTTTCCCAGGCGAGCAATTGGCAGCATGTTCAGAACCATGTTTCTGTGAATAACTCCTGAACCGTAAGTCCTAGACGCTCGCTCTTGGCTGCATTCGATTCAGCTCGTGGCAGCCAGTCTAAAAAACACTATCTTGGACTTCTCTGCATGTTTCCCAGGCGAGCAATTGGCAGCATGTTCAGAACCATGTTTCTGTGAATAACTCCTGAACCGTAAGTCCTAGACGCTCGCTCTTGGCTGCATTCGATTCAGCTCGTGGCAGCCAGTCTAAAAAACACTATCTTGGACTTCTCTGCATGTTTCCCAGGCGAGCAATTGGCAGCATGTTCAGAACCATGTTTCTGTGAATAACTCCTGAACCGTAAGTCCTAGACGCTCGCTCTTGGCTGCATTCGATTCAGCTCGTGGCAGCCAGTCTAAAAAACACTATCTTGGACTTATCTGCATGTTTCCCAGGCGAGAAATTGGCAGCATGTTCAGAACCATGTTTCTGTGAATAACTCCTGAACCGTAAGTCCTAGACGCTCGATCTTGGCGGCATTCGTCTCAGCGCCTGGCAATTAGTATAGGAGCACTGTGTTTGACTTCTCTGGATGTTTCCCAGGCGAGTTATTGACAAGTAAATCCTAGACGCTCGATCTTGGTTATTTTCGCTTTCGCGGCTGGCAGTAAAAGAACCATGTTTCTGTGAATAACTCCTGAACCGTAAGTCCTAGACGCTCGCTCTTGGCTGCATTCGATTCAGCTCGTGGCAGCCAGTCTAAAAAACACTATCTTGGACTTCTCTGCATGTTTCCCAGGCGAGAAATTGGCAGCATGTTCAGAACCATGTTTCTGTGAATAACTCCTGAACCGTAAGTCCTAGACGCTCGATCTTGGCGGCATTCGTCTCAGCGCCTGGCAATTAGTATAGGAGCACTGTGTTTGAC
Source organism: Rhinoderma darwinii (assembly GCF_050947455.1). Taxonomy (NCBI): domain Eukaryota; kingdom Metazoa; phylum Chordata; class Amphibia; order Anura; family Rhinodermatidae; genus Rhinoderma; species Rhinoderma darwinii. The sequence continues at coordinate 2,831 of NW_027462496.1, forward strand.
TTCTCTGGATGTTTCCCAGGCGAGTTATTGACAAGTAAATCCTAGACGCTCGATCTTGGTTATTTTCGCTTTCGCGGCTGGCAGTAAAAGAACCATGTTTCTGTGAATAACTCCTGAACCGTAAGTCCTAGACGCTCGCTCTTGGCTGCATTCGATTCAGCTCGTGGCAGCCAGTCTAAAAAACACTATCTTGGACTTCTCTGCATGTTTCCCAGGCGAGCAATTGGCAGCATGTTCAGAACCATGTTTCTGTGAATAACTCCTGAACCGTAAGTCCTAGACGCTCGATCTTGGCGGCATTCGTCTCAGCGCCTGGCAATTAGTATAGGAGCACTGTGTTTGACTTCTCTGGATGTTTCCCAGGCGAGTTATTGACAAGTAAATCCTAGACGCTCGATCTTGGTTATTTTCGCTTTCGCGGCTGGCAGTAAAAGAACCATGTTTCTGTGAATAACTCCTGAACCGTAAGTCCTAGACGCTCGCTCTTGGCTGCATTCGATTCAGCTCGTGGCAGCCAGTCTAAAAAACACTATCTTGGACTTCTCTGCATGTTTCCAGGCGAGCAATTGGCAGCATGTTCAGAACCATGTTTCTGTGAATAACTCCTGAACCGTAAAACCTAGACGCTCGCTCTTGGCTGCATTCGATTCAGCTCGTGGCAGCCAGTCTAAAAAACACTATCTTGGACTTCTCTGCATGTTTCCCAGGCGAGCATTGGCAGCATGTTCAGAACCATGTTTCTGTGAATAACTCCTGAACCGTAAGTCCTAGACGCTCGCTCTTGGCTGCATTCGATTCAGCTCGTGGCAGCCAGTCTAAAAAACACTATCTTGGACTTCTCTGCATGTTTCCCAGGCGAGCAATTGGCAGCATGTTCAGAACCATGTTTCTGTGAATAACTCCTGAACCGTAAGTCCTAGACGCTCGCTCTTGGCTGCATTCGATTCAGCTCGTGGCAGCCAGTCTAAAAAACACTATCTTGGACTTCTCTGCATGTTTCCCAGGCGAGAAATTGGCAGCATGTTCAGAACCATGTTTCTGTGAATAACTCCTGAACCGTAAGTCCTAGACGCTCGATCTTGGCGGCATTCGTCTCAGCGCCTGGCAATTAGTATAGGAGCACTGTGTTTGACTTCTCTGGATGTTTCCCAGGCGAGTTATTGACAAGTAAATCCTAGACGCTCGATCTTGGTTATTTTCGCTTTCGCGGCTGGCAGTAAAAGAACCATGTATCTGTGAATAACTCCTGAACCGTAAGTCCTAGACGCTCGCTCTTGGCTGCATTCGATTCAGCTCGTGGCAGCCAGTCTAAAAAACACTATCTTGGACTTCTCTGCATGTTTCCCAGGCGAGAAATTGGCAGCATGTTCAGAACCATGTTTCTGTGAATAACTCCTGAACCGTAAGTCCTAGACGCTCGATCTTGGCGGCATTCGTCTCAGCGCCTGGCAATTAGTATAGGAGCACTGTGTTTGACTTCTCTGGATGTTTCCCAGGCGAGTTATTGACAAGTAAATCCTAGACGCTCGATCTTGGTTATTTTCGCTTTCGCGGCTGGCAGTAAAAGAACCATGTTTCTGTGAATAACTCCTGAACCGTAAGTCCTAGACGCTCGCTCTTGGCTGCATTCGATTCAGCTCGTGGCAGCCAGTCTAAAAAACACTATCTTGGACTTCTCTGCATGTTTCCCAGGCGAGCAATTGGCAGCATGTTCAGAACCATGTTTCTGTGAATAACTCCTGAACCGTAAGTCCTAGACGCTCGATCTTGGCGGCATTCGTCTCAGCGCCTGGCAATTAGTATAGGAGCACTGTGTTTGACTTCTCTGGATGTTTCCCAGGCGAGTTATTGACAAGTAAATCCTAGACGCTCGATCTTGGTTATTTTCGCTTTCGCGGCTGGCAGTAAAAGAACCATGTTTCTGTGAATAACTCCTGAACCGTAAGTCCTAGACGCTCGCTCTTGGCTGCATTCGATTCAGCTCGTGGCAGCCAGTCTAAAAAACACTATCTTGGACTTCTCTGCATGTTTCCCAGGCGAGCAATTGGCAGCATGTTCAGAACCATGTTTCTGTGAATAACTCCTGAACCGTAAACCTAGACGCTCGCTCTTGGCTGCATTCGATTCAGCTCGTGGCAGCCAGTCTAAAAAACACTATCTTGGACTTCTCTGCATGTTTCCCAGGCGAGCAATTGGCAGCATGTTCAGAACCATGTTTCTGTGAATAACTCCTGAACCGTAAGTCCTAGACGCTCGCTCTTGGCTGCATTCGATTCAGCTCGTGGCAGCCAGTCTAAAAAACACTATCTTGGACTTCTCTGCATGTTTCCCAGGCGAGCAATTGGCAGCATGTTCAGAACCATGTTTCTGTGAATAACTCCTGAACCGTAAGTCCTAGACGCTCGCTCTTGGCTGCATTCGATTCAGCTCGTGGCAGCCAGTCTAAAAAACACTATCTTGGACTTCTCTGCATGTTTCCCAGGCGAGAAATTGGCAGCATGTTCAGAACCATGTTTCTGTGAATAACTCCTGAACCGTAAGTCCTAGACGCTCGATCTTGGCGGCATTCGTCTCAGCGCCTGGCAATTAGTATAGGAGCACTGTGTTTGACTTCTCTGGATGTTTCCCAGGCGAGTTATTGACAAGTAAATCCTAGACGCTCGATCTTGGTTATTTTCGCTTTCGCGGCTGGCAGTAAAAGAACCATGTATCTGTGAATAACTCCTGAACCGTAAGTCCTAGACGCTCGCTCTTGGCTGCATTCGATTCAGCTCGTGGCAGCCAGTCTAAAAAACACTATCTTGGACTTCTCTGCATGTTTCCCAGGCGAGAAATTGGCAGCATGTTCAGAACCATGTTTCTGTGAATAACTCCTGAACCGTAAGTCCTAGACGCTCGATCTTGGCGGCATTCGTCTCAGCGCCTGGCAATTAGTATAGGAGCACTGTGTTTGACTTCTCTGGATGTTTCCCAGGCGAGTTATTGACAAGTAAATCCTAGACGCTCGATCTTGGTTATTTTCGCTTTCGCGGCTGGCAGTAAAAGAACCATGTTTCTGTGAATAACTCCTGAACCGTAAGTCCTAGACGCTCGCTCTTGGCTGCATTCGATTCAGCTCGTGGCAGCCAGTCTAAAAAACACTATCTTGGACTTCTCTGCATGTTTCCCAGGCGAGAAATTGGCAGCATGTTCAGAACCATGTTTCTGTGAATAACTCCTGAACCGTAAGTCCTAGACGCTCGATCTTGGCGGCATTCGTCTCAGCGCCTGGCAATTAGTATAGGAGCACTGTGTTTGACTTCTCTGGATGTTTCCCAGGCGAGTTATTGACAAGTAAATCCTAGACGCTCGATCTTGGTTATTTTCGCTTTCGCGGCTGGCAGTAAAAGAACCATGTTTCTGTGAATAACTCCTGAACCGTAAGTCCTAGACGCTCGCTCTTGGCTGCATTCGATTCAGCTCGTGGCAGCCAGTCTAAAAAACACTATCTTGGACTTCTCTGCATGTTTCCCAGGCGAGCAATTGGCAGCATGTTCAGAACCATGTTTCTGTGAATAACTCCTGAACCGTAAGTCCCTAGACGCTCGCTCTTGGCTGCATTCGATTCAGCTCGTGGCAGCCAGTCTAAAAAACACTATCTTGGACTTCTCTGCATGTTTCCCAGGCGAGCAATTGGCAGCATGTTCAGAACCATGTTTCTGTGAATAACTCCTGAACCGTAAGTCCTAGACGCTCGCTCTTGGCTGCATTCGATTCAGCTCGTGGCAGCCAGTCTAAAAAACACTATCTTGGACTTCTCTGCATGTTTCCCAGGCGAGCAATTGGCAGCATGTTCAGAACCATGTTTCTGTGAATAACTCCTGAACCGTAAGTCCTAGACGCTCGCTCTTGGCTGCATTCAATTCAGCTCGTGGCAGCCAGTCTAAAAAACACTATCTTGGACTTCTCTGCATGTTTCCCAGGCGAGAAATTGGCAGCATGTTCAGAACCATGTTTCTGTGAATAACTCCTGAACCGTAAGTCCTAGACGCTCGATCTTGGCGGCATTCGTCTCAGCGCCTGGCAATTAGTATAGGAGCACTGTGTTTGACTTCTCTGGATGTTTCCCAGGCGAGTTATTGACAAGTAAATCCTAGACGCTCGATCTTGGTTATTTTCGCTTTCGCGGCTGGCAGTAAAAGAACCATGTTTCTGTGAATAACTCCTGAACCGTAAGTCCTAGACGCTCGCTCTTGGCTGCATTCGATTCAGCTCGTGGCAGCCAGTCTAAAAAACACTATCTTGGACTTCTCTGCATGTTTCTCAGGCGAGAAATTGGCAGCATGTTCAGAACCATGTTTCTGTGAATAACTCCTGAACCGTAAAGTCCTAGACGCTCGATCTTGGCGGCATTCGTCTCAGCGCCTGGCAATTAGTATAGGAGCACTGTGTTTGACTTCTCTGGATGTTTCCCAGGCGAGTTATTGACAAGTAAATCCTAGACGCTCGATCTTGGTTATTTTCGCTTTCGCGGCTGGCAGTAAAAGAACCATGTTTCTGTGAATAACTCCTGAACCGTAAGTCCTAGACGCTCGCTCTTGGCTGCATTCGATTCAGCTCGTGGCAGCCAGTCTAAAAAACACTATCTTGGACTTCTCTGCATGTTTCCCAGGCGAGCAATTGGCAGCATGTTCAGAACCATGTTTCTGTGAATAACTCCTGAACCGTAAGTCCTAGACGCTCGCTCTTGGCTGCATTCGATTCAGCTCGTGGCAGCCAGTCTAAAAAACACTATCTTGGACTTCTCTGCATGTTTCCCAGGCGAGCAATTGGCAGCATGTTCAGAACCATGTTTCTGTGAATAACTCCTGAACCGTAAGTCCTAGACGCTCGCTCTTGGCTGCATTCGATTCAGCTCGTGGCAGCCAGTCTAAAAAACACTATCTTGGACTTCTCTGCATGTTTCCCAGGCGAGAAATTGGCAGCATGTTCAGAACCATGTTTCTGTGAATAACTCCTGAACCGTAAGTCCTAGACGCTCGCTCTTGGCTGCATTCGATTCAGCTCGTGGCAGCCAGTCTAAAAAACACTATCTTGGACTTCTCTGCATGTTTCCCAGGCGAGCAATTGGCAGCATGTTTAGAACCATGTTTCTGTGAATAACTCCTGAACCGTAAGTCCTAGACGCTCGCTCTTGGCTGCATTCGATTCAGCTCGTGGCAGCCAGTCTAAAAAACACTATCTTGGACTTCTCTGCATGTTTCCCAGGCGAGCAATTGGCAGCATGTTCAGAACCATGTTTCTGTGAATAACTCCTGAACCGTAAGTCCTAGACGCTCGCTCTTGGCTGCATTCGATTCAGCTCGTGGCAGCCAGTCTAAAAAACACTATCTTGGACTTCTCTGCATGTTTCCCAGGCGAGCAATTGGCAGCATGTTCAGAACCATGTTTCTGTGAATAACTCCTGAACCGTAAGTCCTAGACGCTCGCTCTTGGCTGCATTCGATTCAGCTCGTGGCAGCCAGTCTAAAAGACACTATCTTGGACTTCTCTGCATGTTTCCCAGGCGAGCAATTGGCAGCATGTTCAGAACCATGTTTCTGTGAATAACTCCTGAACCGTAAGTCCTAGACGCTCGCTCTTGGCTGCATTCGATTCAGCTCGTGGCAGCCAGTCTAAAAAACACTATCTTGGACTTCTCTGCATGTTTCCCAGGCGAGCAATTGGCAGCATGTTCAGAACCATGTTTCTGTGAATAACTCCTGAACCGTAAGTCCTAGACGCTCGCTCTTGGCTGCATTCGATTCAGCTCGTGGCAGCCAGTCTAAAAAACACTATCTTGGACTTCTCTGCATGTTTCCCAGGCGAGAAATTGGCAGCATGTTCAGAACCATGTTTCTGTGAATAACTCCTGAACCGTAAGTCCTAGACGCTCGATCTTGGCGGCATTCGTCTCAGCGCCTGGCAATTAGTATAGGAGCACTGTGTTTGACTTCTCTGGATGTTTCCCAGGCGAGTTATTGACAAGTAAATCCTAGACGCTCGATCTTGGTTATTTTCGCTTTCGCGGCTGGCAGTAAAAGAACCATGTTTCTGTGAATAACTCCTGAACCGTAAGTCCTAGACGCTCGCTCTTGGCTGCATTCGATTCAGCTCGTGGCAGCCAGTCTAAAAAACACTATCTTGGACTTCTCTGCATGTTTCCCAGGCGAGAAATTGGCAGCATGTTCAGAACCATGTTTCTGTGAATAACTCCTGAACCGTAAGTCCTAGACGCTCGATCTTGGCGGCATTCGTCTCAGCGCCTGGCAATTAGTATAGGAGCACTGTGTTTGACTTCTCTGGATGTTTCCCAGGCGAGTTATTGACAAGTAAATCCTAGACGCTCGATCTTGGTTATTTTCGCTTTCGCGGCTGGCAGTAAAAGAACCATGTTTCTGTGAATAACTCCTGAACCGTAAGTCCTAGATGCTCGCTCTTGGCTGCATTCGATTCAGCTCGTGGCAGCCAGTCTAAAAAACACTATCTTGGACTTCTCTGCATGTTTCCCAGGCGAGCAATTGGCAGCATGTTCAGAACCATGTTTCTGTGAATAACTCCTGAACCGTAAGTCCTAGACGCTCGCTCTTGGCTGCATTCGATTCAGCTCGTGGCAGCCAGTCTAAAAAACACTATCTTGGACTTCTCTGCATGTTTCCCAGGCGAGCAATTGGCAGCATGTTCAGAACCATGTTTCTGTGAATAACTCCTGAACCGTAAGTCCTAGACGCTCGCTCTTGGCTGCATTCGATTCAGCTCGTGGCAGCCAGTCTAAAAAACACTATCTTGGACTTCTCTGCATGTTTCCCAGGCGAGCAATTGGCAGCATGTTCAGAACCATGTTTCTGTGAATAACTCCTGAACCGTAAGTCCTAGACGCTCGCTCTTGGCTGCATTCGATTCAGCTCGTGGCAGCCAGTCTAAAAAACACTATCTTGGACTTCTCTGCATGTTTCCCAGGCGAGCAATTGGCAGCATGTTCAGAACCATGTTTCTGTGAATAACTCCTGAACCGTAAGTCCTAGACGCTCGCTCTTGGCTGCATTCGATTCAGCTCGTGGCAGCCAGTCTAAAAAACACTATCTTGGACTTATCTGCATGTTTCCCAGGCGAGAAATTGGCAGCATGTTCAGAACCATGTTTCTGTGAATAACTCCTGAACCGTAAGTCCTAGACGCTCGATCTTGGCGGCATTCGTCTCAGCGCCTGGCAATTAGTATAGGAGCACTGTGTTTGACTTCTCTGGATGTTTCCCAGGCGAGTTATTGACAAGTAAATCCTAGACGCTCGATCTTGGTTATTTTCGCTTTCGCGGCTGGCAGTAAAAGAACCATGTTTCTGTGAATAACTCCTGAACCGTAAGTCCTAGACGCTCGCTCTTGGCTGCATTCGATTCAGCTCGTGGCAGCCAGTCTAAAAAACACTATCTTGGACTTCTCTGCATGTTTCCCAGGCGAGAAATTGGCAGCATGTTCAGAACCATGTTTCTGTGAATAACTCCTGAACCGTAAGTCCTAGACGCTCGATCTTGGCGGCATTCGTCTCAGCGCCTGGCAATTAGTATAGGAGCACTGTGTTTGACTTCTCTGGATGTTTCCCAGGCGAGTTATTGACAAGTAAATCCTAGACGCTCGATCTTGGTTATTTTCGCTTTCGCGGCTGGCAGTAAAAGAACCATGTTTCTGTGAATAACTCCTGAACCGTAAGTCCTAGACGCTCGCTCTTGGCTGCATTCGATTCAGCTCGTGGCAGCCAGTCTAAAAAACACTATCTTGGACTTCTCTGCATGTTTCCCAGGCGAGCAATTGGCAGCATGTTCAGAACCATGTTTCTGTGAATAACTCCTGAACCGTAAGTCCTAGACGCTCGATCTTGGCGGCATTCGTCTCAGCGCCTGGCAATTAGTATAGGAGCACTGTGTTTGACTTCTCTGGATGTTTCCCAGGCGAGTTATTGACAAGTAAATCCTAGACGCTCGATCTTGGTTATTTTCGCTTTCGCGGCTGGCAGTAAAAGAACCATGTTTCTGTGAATAACTCCTGAACCGTAAGTCCTAGACGCTCGCTCTTGGCTGCATTCGATTCAGCTCGTGGCAGCCAGTCTAAAAAACACTATCTTGGACTTCTCTGCATGTTTCCCAGGCGAGCAATTGGCAGCATGTTCAGAACCATGTTTCTGTGAATAACTCCTGAACCGTAAGTCCTAGACGCTCGCTCTTGGCTGCATTCGATTCAGCTCGTGGCAGCCAGTCTAAAAAACACTATCTTGGACTTCTCTGCATGTTTCCCAGGCGAGCAATTGGCAGCATGTTCAGAACCATGTTTCTGTGAATAACTCCTGAACCGTAAGTCCTAGACGCTCGCTCTTGGCTGCATTCGATTCAGCTCGTGGCAGCCAGTCTAAAAAACACTATCTTGGACTTCTCTGCATGTTTCCCAGGCGAGCAATTGGCAGCATGTTCAGAACCATGTTTCTGTGAATAACTCCTGAACCGTAAGTCCTAGACGCTCGCTCTTGGCTGCATTCGATTCAGCTCGTGGCAGCCAGTCTAAAAAACACTATCTTGCACTTCTCTGCATGTTTCCCAGGCGAGAAATTGGCAGCATGTTCAGAACCATGTTTCTGTGAATAACTCCTGAACCGTAAGTCCTAGACGCTCGATCTTGGCGGCATTCGTCTCAGCGCCTGGCAATTAGTATAGGAGCACTGTGTTTGACTTCTCTGGATGTTTCCCAGGCGAGTTATTGACAAGTAAATCCTAGACGCTCGATCTTGGTTATTTTCGCTTTCGCGGCTGGCAGTAAAAGAACCATGTTTCTGTGAATAACTCCTGAACCGTAAGTCCTAGACGCTCGCTCTTGGCTGCATTCGATTCAGCTCGTGGCAGCCAGTCTAAAAAACACTATCTTGGACTTCTCTGCATGTTTCCCAGGCGAGAAATTGGCAGCATGTTCAGAACCATGTTTCTGTGAATAACTCCTGAACCGTAAGTCCTAGACGCTCGATCTTGGCGGCATTCGTCTCAGCGCCTGGCAATTAGTATAGGAGCACTGTGTTTGACTTCTCTGGATGTTTCCCAGGCGAGTTATTGACAAGTAAATCCTAGACGCTCGATCTTGGTTATTTTCGCTTTCGCGGCTGGCAGTAAAAGAACCATGTTTCTGTGAATAACTCCTGAACCGTAAGTCCTAGACGCTCGCACTTGGCTGCATTCGATTCAGCTCGTGGCAGCCAGTCTAAAAAACACTATCTTGGACTTCTCTGCATGTTTCCCAGGCGAGCAATTGGCAGCATGTTCAGAACCATGTTTCTGTGAATAACTCCTGAACCGTAAGTCCTAGACGCTCGCTCTTGGCTGCATTCGATTCAGCTCGTGGCAGCCAGTCTAAAAAACACTATCTTGGACTTCTCTGCATGTTTCCCAGGCGAGCAATTGGCAGCATGTTCAGAACCATGTTTCTGTGAATAACTCCTGAACCGTAAGTCCTAGACGCTCGCTCTTGGCTGCATTCGATTCAGCTCGTGGCAGCCAGTCTAAAAAACACTATCTTGGACTTCTCTGCATGTTTCCCAGGCGAGCAATTGGCAGCATGTTCAGAACCATGTTTCTGTGAATAACTCCTGAACCGTAAGTCCTAGACGCTCGCTCTTGGCTGCATTCGATTCAGCTCGTGGCAGCCAGTCTAAAAAACACTATCTTGGACTTCTCTGCATGTTTCCCAGGCGAGAAATTGGCAGCATGTTCAGAACCATGTTTCTGTGAATAACTCCTGAACCGTAAGTCCTAGACGCTCGATCTTGGCGGCATTCGTCTCAGCGCCTGGCAATTAGTATAGGAGCACTGTGTTTGACTTCTCTGGATGTTTCCCAGGCGAGTTATTGACAAGTAAATCCTAGACGCTCGATCTTGGTTATTTTCGCTTTCGCGGCTGGCAGTAAAAGAACCATGTTTCTGTGAATAACTCCTGAACCGTAAGTCCTAGACGCTCGCTCTTGGCTGCATTCGATTCAGCTCGTGGCAGCCAGTCTAAAAAACTCTATCTTGGACTTCTCTGCATGTTTCTCAGGCGAGAAATTGGCAGCATGTTCAGAACCATGTTTCTGTGAATAACTCCTGAACCGTAAGTCCTAGACGCTCGATCTTGGCGGCATTCGTCTCAGCGCCTGGCAATTAGTATAGGAGCACTGTGTTTGACTTCTCTGGATGTTTCCCAGGCGAGTTATTGACAAGTAAATCCTAGACGCTCGATCTTGGTTATTTTCGCTTTCGCGGCTGGCAGTAAAAGAACCATGTTTCTGTGAATAACTCCTGAACCGTAAGTCCTAGACGCTCGCTCTTGGCTGCATTCGATTCAGCTCGTGGCAGCCAGTCTAAAAAACACTATCTTGGACTTCTCTGCATGTTTCCCAGGCGAGCAATTGGCAGCATGTTCAGAACCATGTTTCTGTGAATAACTCCTGAACCGTAAGTCCTAGACGCTCGCTCTTGGCTGCATTCGATTCAGCTCGTGGCAGCCAGTCTAAAAAACACTATCTTGGACTTCTCTGCATGTTTCCCAGGCGAGCAATTGGCAGCATGTTCAGAACCATGTTTCTGTGAATAACTCCTGAACCGTAAGTCCTAGACGCTCCCTCTTGGCTGCATTCGATTCAGCTCGTGGCAGCCAGTCTAAAAAACACTATCTTGGACTTCTCTGCATGTTTCCCAGGCGAGAAATTGGCAGCATGTTCAGAACCATGTTTCTGTGAATAACTCCTGAACCGTAAGTCCTAGACGCTCGCTCTTGGCTGCATTCGATTCAGCTCGTGGCAGCCAGTCTAAAAAACACTATCTTGGACTTCTCTGCATGTTTCCCAGGCGAGCAATTGGCAGCATGTTCAGAACCATGTTTCTGTGAATAACTCCTGAACCGTAAGTCCTAGACGCTGGCTCTTGGCTGCATTCGATTCAGCTCGTGGCAGCCAGTCTAAAAAACACTATCTTGGACTTCTCTGCATGTTCAGAACCATGTTTCTGTGAATAACTCCTGAACCGTAAGTCCTAGACGCTCGCTCTTGGCTGCATTCGATTCAGCTCGTGGCAGCCAGTCTAAAAAACACTATCTTGGACTTCTCTGCATGTTTCCCAGGCGAGCAATTGGCAGCATGTTCAGAACCATGTTTCTGTGAATAACTCCTGAACCGTAAGTCCTAGACGCTCGCTCTTGGCTGCATTCGATTCAGCTCGTGGCAGCCAGTCTAAAAGACACTATCTTGGACTTCTCTGCATGTTTCCCAGGCGAGCAATTGGCAGCATGTTCAGAACCATGTTTCTGTGAATAACTCCTGAACCGTAAGTCCTAGACGCTCGCTCTTGGCTGCATTCGATTCAGCTCGTGGCAGCCAGTCTAAAAAACACTATCTTGGACTTCTCTGCATGTTTCCCAGGCGAGCAATTGGCAGCATGTTCAGAACCATGTTTCTGTGAATAACTCCTGAACCGTAAGTCCTAGACGCTCGCTCTTGGCTGCATTCGATTCAGCTCGTGGCAGCCAGTCTAAAAAACACTATCTTGGACTTCTCTGCATGTTTCCCAGGCGAGAAATTGGCAGCATGTTCAGAACCATGTTTCTGTGAATAACTCCTGAACCGTAAGTCCTAGACGCTCGATCTTGGCGGCATTCGTCTCAGCGCCTGGCAATTAGTATAGGAGCACTGTGTTTGACTTCTCTGGATGTTTCCCAGGCGAGTTATTGACAAGTAAATCCTAGACGCTCGATCTTGGTTATTTTCGCTTTCGCGGCTGGCAGTAAAAGAACCATGTTTCTGTGAATAACTCCTGAACCGTAAGTCCTAGACGCTCGCTCTTGGCTGCATTCGATTCAGCTCGTGGCAGCCAGTCTAAAAAACACTATCTTGGACTTCTCTGCATGTTTCCCAGGCGAGAAATTGGCAGCATGTTCAGAACCATGTTTCTGTGAATAACTCCTGAACCGTAAGTCCTAGACGCTCGATCTTGGCGGCATTCGTCTCAGCGCCTGGCAATTAGTATAGGAGCACTGTGTTTGACTTCTCTGGATGTTTCCCAGGCGAGTTATTGACAAGTAAATCCTAGACGCTCGATCTTGGTTATTTTCGCTTTCGCGGCTGGCAGTAAAAGAACCATGTTTCTGTGAATAACTCCTGAACCGTAAGTCCTAGACGCTCGCTCTTGGCTGCATTCGATTCAGCTCGTGGCAGCCAGTCTAAAAAACACTATCTTGGACTTCTCTGCATGTTTCCCAGGCGAGCAATTGGCAGCATGTTCAGAACCATGTTTCTGTGAATAACTCCTGAACCGTAAGTCCTAGACGCTCGCTCTTGGCTGCATTCGATTCAGCTCGTGGCAGCCAGTCTAAAAAACACTATCTTGGACTTCTCTGCATGTTTCCCAGGCGAGCAATTGGCAGCATGTTCAGAACCATGTTTCTGTGAATAACTCCTGAACCGTAAGTCCTAGACGCTCGCTCTTGGCTGCATTCGATTCAGCTCGTGGCAGCCAGTCTAAAAAACACTATCTTGGACTTCTCTGCATGTTTCCCAGGCGAGAAATTGGCAGCATGTTCAGAACCATGTTTCTGTGAATAACTCCTGAACCGTAAGTCCTAGACGCTCGCTCTTGGCTGCATTCGATTCAGCTCGTGGCAGCCAGTCTAAAAAACACTATCTTGGACTTCTCTGCATGTTTCCCAGGCGAGCAATTGGCAGCATGTTCAGAACCATGTTTCTGTGAATAACTCCTGAACCGTAAGTCCTAGACGCTCGATCTTGGCGGCATTCGTCTCAGCGCCTGGCAATTAGTATAGGAGCACTGTGTTTGACTTCTCTGGATGTTTCCCAGGCGAGTTATTGACAAGTAAATCCTAGACGCTCGATCTTGGTTATTTTCGCTTTCGCGGCTGGCAGTAAAAGAACCATGTTTCTGTGAATAACTCCTGAACCGTAAGTCCTAGACGCTCGCTCTTGGCTGCATTCGATTCAGCTCGTGGCAGCCAGTCTAAAAAACACTATCTTGGACTTCTCTGCATGTTTCTCAGGCGAGAAATTGGCAGCATGTTCAGAACCATGTTTCTGTGAATAACTCCTGAACCGTAAGTCCTAGACGCTCGATCTTGGCGGCATTCGTCTCAGCGCCTGGCAATTAGTATAGGAGCACTGTGTTTGACTTCTCTGGATGTTTCCCAGGCGAGTTATTGACAAGTAAATCCTAGACGCTCGATCTTGGTTATTTTCGCTTTCGCGGCTGGCAGTAAAAGAACCATGTTTCTGTGAATAACTCCTGAACCGTAAGTCCTAGACGCTCGCTCTTGGCTGCATTCGATTCAGCTCGTGGCAGCCAGTCTAAAAAACACTATCTTGGACTTCTCTGCATGTTTCCCAGGCGAGCAATTGGCAGCATGTTCAGAACCATGTTTCTGTGAATAACTCCTGAACCGTAAGTCCTAGACGCTCGCTCTTGGCTGCATTCGATTCAGCTCGTGGCAGCCAGTCTAAAAAACACTATCTTGGACTTCTCTGCATGTTTCCCAGGCGAGCAATTGGCAGCATGTTCAGAACCATGTTTCTGTGAATAACTCCTGAACCGTAAGTCCTAGACGCTCGCTCTTGGCTGCATTCGATTCAGCTCGTGGCAGCCAGTCTAAAAAACACTATCTTGGACTTCTCTGCATGTTTCCCAGGCGAGAAATTGGCAGCATGTTCAGAACCATGTTTCTGTGAATAACTCCTGAACCGTAAGTCCTAGACGCTCGCTCTTGGCTGCATTCGATTCAGCTCGTGGCAGCCAGTCTAAAAAACACTATCTTGGACTTCTCTGCATGTTTCCCAGGCGAGCAATTGGCAGCATGTTCAGAACCATGTTTCTGTGAATAACTCCTGAACCGTAAGTCCTAGACGCTCGCTCTTGGCTGCATTCGATTCAGCTCGTGGCAGCCAGTCTAAAAAACACTATCTTGGACTTCTCTGCATGTTTCCCAGGCGAGCAATTGGCAGCATGTTCAGAACCATGTTTCTGTGAATAACTCCTGAACCGTAAGTCCTAGACGCTCGCTCTTGGCTGCATTCGATTCAGCTCGTGGCAGCCAGTCTAAAAAACACTATCTTGGACTTCTCTGCATGTTTCCCAGGCGAGCAATTGGCAGCATGTTCAGAACCATGTTTCTGTGAATAACTCCTGAACCGTAAGTCCTAGACGCTCGCTCTTGGCTGCATTCGATTCAGCTCGTGGCAGCCAGTCTAAAAAACACTATCTTGGACTTCTCTGCATGTTTCCCAGGCGAGCAATTGGCAGCATGTTCAGAACCATGTTTCTGTGAATAACTCCTGAACCGTAAGTCCTAGACGCTCGCTCTTGGCTGCATTCGATTCAGCTCGTGGCAGCCAGTCTAAAAAACACTATCTTGGACTTCTCTGCATGTTTCCCAGGCGAGCAATTGGCAGCATGTTCAGAACCATGTTTCTGTGAATAACTCCTGAACCGTAAGTCCTAGACGCTCGCTCTTGGCTGCATTCGATTCAGCTCGTGGCAGCCAGTCTAAAAAACACTATCTTGGACTTCTCTGCATGTTTCCCAGGCGAGAAATTGGCAGCATGTTCAGAACCATGTTTCTGTGAATAACTCCTGAACCGTAAGTCCTAGACGCTCGCTCTTGGCTGCATTCGATTCAGCTCGTGGCAGCCAGTCTAAAAAACACTATCTTGGACTTCTCTGCATGTTTCCCAGGCGAGAAATTGGCAGCATGTTCAGAACCATGTTTCTGTGAATAACTCCTGAACCGTAAGTCCTAGACGCTCGATCTTGGCGGCATTCGTCTCAGCGCCTGGCAATTAGTATAGGAGCACTGTGTTTGACTTCTCTGGATGTTTCCCAGGCGAGTTATTGACAAGTAAATCCTAGACGCTCGATCTTGGTTATTTTCGCTTTCGCGGCTGGCAGTAAAAGAACCATGTTTCTGTGAATAACTCCTGAACCGTAAGTCCTAGACGCTCGCTCTTGGCTGCATTCGATTCAGCTCGTGGCAGCCAGTCTAAAAAACACTATCTTGGACTTCTCTGCATGTTTCCCAGGCGAGAAATTGGCAGCATGTTCAGAACCATGTTTCTGTGAATAACTCCTGAACCGTAAGTCCTAGACGCTCGCTCTTGGCTGCATTCGATTCAGCTCGTGGCAGCCAGTCTAAAAAACACTATCTTGGACTTCTCTGCATGTTTCCCAGGCGAGCAATTGGCAGCATGTTCAGAACCATGTTTCTGTGAATAACTCCTGAACCGTAAGTCCTAGACGCTCGCTCTTGGCTGCATTCGATTCAGCTCGTGGCAGCCAGTCTAAAAAACACTATCTTGGACTTCTCTGCATGTTTCCCAGGCGAGCAATTGGCAGCATGTTCAGAACCATGTTTCTGTGAATAACTCCTGAACCGTAAGTCCTAGACGCTCGCTCTTGGCTGCATTCGATTCAGCTCGTGGCAGCCAGTCTAAAAAACACTATCTTGGACTTCTCTGCATGTTTCCCAGGCGAGAAATTGGCAGCATGTTCAGAACCATGTTTCTGTGAATAACTCCTGAACCGTAAGTCCTAGACGCTCGATCTTGGCGGCATTCGTCTCAGCGCCTGGCAATTAGTATAGGAGCACTGTGTTTGACTTCTCTGGATGTTTCCCAGGCGAGTTATTGACAAGTAAATCCTAGACGCTCGATCTTGGTTATTTTCGCTTTCGCGGCTGGCAGTAAAAGAACCATGTTTCTGTGAATAACTCCTGAACCGTAAGTCCTAGACGCTCGCTCTTGGCTGCATTCGATTCAGCTCGTGGCAGCCAGTCTAAAAAACTCTATCTTGGACTTCTCTGCATGTTTCTCAGGCGAGAAATTGGCAGCATGTTCAGAACCATGTTTCTGTGAATAACTCCTGAACCGTAAGTCCTAGACGCTCGATCTTGGCGGCATTCGTCTCAGCGCCTGGCAATTAGTATAGGAGCACTGTGTTTGACTTCTCTGGATGTTTCCCAGGCGAGTTATTGACAAGTAAATCCTAGACGCTCGATCTTGGTTATTTTCGCTTTCGCGGCTGGCAGTAAAAGAACCATGTTTCTGTGAATAACTCCTGAACCGTAAGTCCTAGACGCTCGCTCTTGGCTGCATTCGATTCAGCTCGTGGCAGCCAGTCTAAAAAACACTATCTTGGACTTCTCTGCATGTTTCCCAGGCGAGCAATTGGCAGCATGTTCAGAACCATGTTTCTGTGAATAACTCCTGAACCGTAAGTCCTAGACGCTCGCTCTTGGCTGCATTCGATTCAGCTCGTGGCAGCCAGTCTAAAAAACACTATCTTGGACTTCTCTGCATGTTTCCCAGGCGAGAAATCGGCAGCATGTTCAGAACCATGTTTCTGTGAATAACTCCTGAACCGTAAGTCCTAGACGCTCGCTCTTGGCTGCATTCGATTCAGCTCGTGGCAGCCAGTCTAAAAAACACTATCTTGGACTTCTCTGCATGTTTCCCAGGCGAGCAATTGGCAGCATGTTCAGAACCATGTTTCTGTGAATAACTCCTGAACCGTAAGTCCTAGACGCTCGCTCTTGGCTGCATTCGATTCAGCTCGTGGCAGCCAGTCTGAAAAACACTATCTTGGACTTCTCTGCATGTTTCCCAGGCGAGCAATTGGCAGCATGTTCAGAACCATGTTTCTGTGAATAAAGAGAAATGTGCCAGGGCACAGAGTCCCAATTTCCCAGCCACCAGTCGACTAGTCGATAAATGTCAGTGAAGTCAGTTAAAATATAACTTTTATTATGTATCAAACAGACAGACAACACTAAAGAGTTAAAATTATATCAAAAGACGGCCAGTGTGTGTCAAGGAGTCAGTGTGCATGTACCCAGTGCAACGCTGGGCGCAGTGGGAGAGACTGATTCGGCAGCTGCAGACTGCCGTGCATAGAAATAGTCCCCCACGGGTATAAGCAATGACAAGACCGTCAATGATAGATTAAGATAGCGTTAGCCCCCCCGACATGTTTCGCTGCAGAAGCAGCGTCCTCAGGGGATAACACGGGGCTAATGAGCGCGCGTTTGAAAAATTGCTCCCTATAAAGGCTCGTGTATATGACGTCCGCATGAAGTGTCACAGCAAACACCCTCCTCTGGGCCAATCAGATAATCACAAATGACAAGCCCCCACGACAAGATGAGTGGCATGGCTGCAAGCCAATGGGACGCCGTGATCAGGCATCCAATCACCACGGGAGCTGGGCGCAAGCGCACACCAGTGAAAACGGGTGATAGTCGTTCAGAGAACTAAATATACGAGGAGACTGACAACGAAGGCAGCCAGTGAAGAATGCAGAACGGCTCCCAATCAAAATATCTAAATCCAAACAAGTGGATAACGCTAGGAGCCTCAATCACTAGTGACAGTAAATGTCAAGTACCATATATAACAGTATAAACGTCATGATAATCACAGGGAAAGCATAAATCCAGCTGCACAACGTAGCATGCAGAGTCAATGCACGCAGGTGCATGATATTATATACACATACATACGTCCAGTGGACAGAACCAAAAATAAGAGAGCAAGGATCAAAACAAATCATGTGTTGTGTCAAATAGCAGCATCAATGATAATTAAAGTGCTTGACAAGCATTAGAATAGTATAACTAGATATACATCAAAACTGCATATGTGGTGATCAGTGTATCACATAACTGTCAGACCGACAGAAATAACACAAGAAAAAGTATGTTCAGCAAGAACGATTAATTCAGCAAAAAGGTTTCACAAAAAGGTCAATGACAGCAGAAGAAGAGGGTTCAATACCCCCTACAAAAAAGCCATGAAGGTAAACCCCTCATTGAGGCCATTGGGACTCAGAGAACTGAGCCTATGTATCCATCGTGCCTCCTCCTGCAGTAGCCTCCTATCTAAGTTACCGGCCCTAGGTCCAAGTTTCAACTGCGTTATGCCCCAAAATTGAAGGACCCTGGGGTCGCTCCCATGGAAAGATCTCACGTGTCTAGAAATAGAGGTGTCCTCTTTCATATTAATACTGCTAATATGTCTAGAGATTCTTCTCCTGAGTTGCTGGGTGGTCTTGCCAACATACAGTTTGGGGCAAGGGCATCTGGCGACATATACAACGTCAGTAGTTTGACAGTTAATAAAGTGTTTGATGGAAAATTGAAAACCATTTAGGGGGTTGGTAAAACACTTGGTCTTGGGCATATATGTGCAGAAGGAGCACCTACCACAGGGGAAGGATCCTACCGTGGGGGCTGAAAGCCATGTATCACGAGAGATACGTGGTCTAGAGTAATGGCTCCGCGTAAGAAACTCACGAAGGTTCCTACCGCGTCGAAAAGTCACATTTGGAATGTCAGAAATAGCATCCGCCAAGTCAGGATCAGACCGCAGAACAGCCCAATGCTTCCCTAAAATCTTAGATATCTGAGTGGAACAGGTGTCAAAGTTGCCAATGCACCTAATTTTGGAACCTACAGATCTTTCCTCAGCTGCTTCTGCAGCGAAACATGTCGGGGGGGCTAACGCTATCTTAATCTATCATTGACGGTCTTGTCATTGCTTATACCCGTGGGGGACTATTTCTATGCACGGCAGTCTGCAGCTGCCGAATCAGTCTCTCCCACTGCGCCCAGCGTTGCACTGGGTACATGCACACTGACTCCTTGACACACACTGGCCGTCTTTTGATATAATTTTAACTCTTTAGTGTTGTCTGTCTGTTTGATACATAATAAAAGTTATATTTTAACTGACTTCACTGACATTTATCGACTAGTCGACTGGTGGCTGGGAAATTGGGACTCTGTGCCCTGGCACATTTCTCTTTATTGTCTAATCATCCCTGCCAGCCACTAGAGGGTCTCCTTTTTTGCTTTTTCATATTGAATTGGGTTAATTACCCGCATATTTGACCCTGTGACGTGGTACTCTGGTACTTCACTCTATGATATACATCAATATATTTTTTTGACTATCTTCTAGCTATTTTCAGCATAATTAAAGGTTCTTCTCCGTTGTTTCCTATCTGCTATGGCCGGTTTCTTGTCCAGAGAGCTAAATCCTGATTTTTTATCATCGGATGCGGCTTTTGTCTTTTCCACTGAAAATATTCCTCTGAATAAGTGTGATGTGCAGTCAGCCTTTAGAGACTTACAGAAAACTTATAAACAGTATGTTCGCTCCTGCTGGGAGATAACCAGCCTAGAAACATACATCCAACAGAAAATCATCTATAGGGGACTGCGCATCAATATTATTCCAAATTCGTATCGTAATGATGACACTTTTAGGAAGGGATGGGAGCAGATTTTGAGTGACTGTTCATCTCGTATGTTACACTATTTGCTGGAGTTTGAAAAAAGAGACTTTAGCACAATAAGCACACAATTGGAGAAAGAAATTGTAGAAATACGAACATTCAGTTCAACTCCTGAGTTTGCAGAGTGTGAGCTCAAATTACAAAAAAATATAGAATATCTACAAAAAGAGATAAAGGAAAGAAAACACCGAAAATATATACGTGATCGCAGGGATTTTGACACAGGGCAGGTGTATACCTATCGCTCTCGCATTCCAGCTGCTTCATTCCCTAACCGTACATACAGACCAGGGGACATTTCAGAGTCTGACGTATCTGGAACAGACGACTCAAGACCATCTTCTGATGACAATAGGTTGGGAGCTAAACGTAAAACTAGAGGCAACAAATACAATCCTCCCAAGAGAGCACCCATTGCATCTCAAAAATTATCTGCACCATGTTCTCCCCGCAGTGGACAACATTCTATTTCCTCTACCTCTTCTACACCATCAGTCTCCTCTCTGGCTCGTCCCTCCTTCACGACTATGACCACAAATGTTCCATCAACCCCAAACATCATGGGGACAATTTCAAGTGTAGACGTCTTGGGGAGAAACCCTATATCTACATCGGCCACGAGCTCCCTGATGAGTGGTCCCCCGAATGCCTTTCCTTTTTTAGGGACACATCACACCCCATGGAACCAACCGAAATAACATCTGTGACTGACACCTTAGATGATTTACAGATTTATAATCTTTCTTCTGTGCAGTTGAGTCCCCATCAGGAGTCGCTTCTACGGAGAGGTCTCTCTTATACCCCTACATTTGCCTTTGACGAGTTCTCTTGGGTTAAGGACATTCATCTTTTTGCCAGGCAGCTGGCATTGCATAAATATTTTAAGACCAGGACCAATGATGAACATCAAATGGATTCTAGTGAACGCAGAACCCTACAGGCCCTTGAGGACTTGTCTGATGAAAACGAACACCGCATCAGCTCAGCTACTGGCCCTTTTTCCTCTTTAAGACCTCGATCTAGGATGACCCCTCCCTTTGCACAATACGCACATATCGATGTCTTTGTTAAACTGGTGAGCTCCGAATTGGGGAAACTCAAAGCCAACAAACATGGCACTAATCATAATTTGAATAAAATGGAACAGGATGCACTAGACACACTGTGTAATAACGATGAAATTATTATAAAACCCTCAGACAAGGGTGGTAATATTGTTGTCATGGATCGTACGTATTATACATCCATGGTCCACAAATTACTTGATGATAGAACTACATATGTCATCCTTGAAAGGAACCCTACAAACCTTTTTACATCTGAGTTATGCTCCCTATTGGATGATGCTAAGTCTGGACAACTTATCACCTCAGACGAATTTAAATTCTTGTACAATTCCACTCCGACTATTTCAACTTTCTATGCACTTCCAAAGATTCACAAGGTTACAAGACCAGTTCCTGGGAGACCCATTGTCTCTGGAAATGACAACCTGACACAGGGCATCAGCACTTATGTTGACGAGATGTTGGCACCCTTTGTTAAGGCCTTACCCTCTTTCCTGAGAGACACCAAGGACACCCTCACCAGAATCCAGGGGATCAATGTCACTGACACTACCTTAATCGCCACTATTGATGTAGAATCACTTTACACTAATATTAAGCACGATTTGGGTTTACAGGCGGTCCAGTATTTTTTGAATACCAAGGGAATACAATTCCAGGCACACAACACTCTGATACTTTCACTTCTTAAATTTCTATTAACTCACAATTATTTTTTATTTGATGGTAAATTCTACCACCAGGTAAAGGGCACAGCAATGGGCACAGTTTGTGCACCCACTTATGCTAATTTATTTTTAGGGTGGTGGGAGGACACTTTAATTTTTAATGAAGATTTACTTTTTTTCACCTGTCATATACTATTCTGGGGGAGGTATATTGATGATATACTGGTCTTCTGGGATGGTGACACTACACTCTTTCATGATTTCATGGATATACTTAATCACAATGATATTGGCATGAAATTCACTCACCACATACACAAAAACACTATTGATTTTCTTGATCTTCAGATCTCTCTGGATTCTGGTGGCGGTGTCCACACTAATGTCTTTAGAAAAAAGACTGCTACCAATAGTTTTTTACAATATGGTAGCTTTCACCCGCCAGCACTCAAGAGGGGTATACCTATTGGTCAGTACCTTAGGGCCAGAAGGAACTGTTCCGAGGAACACACTTTCAAATTAGAATGTGATGCCCTCTTCCATAAATTTTTGGCAAGAGGCTACCCCAAAAAAATCCTACATCGAGCCTATGCCAGAGCCAAGGCCACTCCTAGAGAGGAATTGCTTTATGGCAGAAAAACTAATGCTGAGGAAAGATCTGTAGGTTCCAAAATTAGGTGCATTGGCAACTTTGACACCTGTTCCACTCAGATATCTAAGATTTTAGGGAAGCATTGGGCTGTTCTGCGGTCTGATCCTGACTTGGCGGATGCTATTTCTGACATTCCAAATGTGACTTTTCGACGCGGTAGGAACCTTCGTGAGTTTCTTACGCGGAGCCATTACTCTAGACCACGTATCTCTCGTGATACATGGCTTTCAGCCCCCACGGTAGGATCCTTCCCCTGTGGTAGGTGCTCCTTCTGCACATATATGCCCAAGACCAAGTGTTTTACCAACCCCCTAAATGGTTTTCAATTTTCCATCAAACACTTTATTAACTGTCAAACTACTGACGTTGTATATGTCGCCAGATGCCCTTGCCCCAAACTGTATGTTGGCAAGACCACCCAGCAACTCAGGAGAAGAATCTCTAGACATATTAGCAGTATTAATATGAAAGAGGACACCTCTATTTCTAGACACGTGAGATCTTTCCATGGGAGCGACCCCAGGGTCCTTCAATTTTGGGGCATAACGCAGTTGAAACTTGGACCTAGGGCCGGTAACTTAGATAGGAGGCTACTGCAGGAGGAGGCACGATGGATACATAGGCTCAGTTCTCTGAGTCCCAATGGCCTCAATGAGGGGTTTACCTTCATGGCTTTTTTGTAGGGGGTATTGAACCCTCTTCTTCTGCTGTCATTGACCTTTTTGTGAAACCTTTTTGCTGAATTAATCGTTCTTGCTGAACATACTTTTTCTTGTGTTATTTCTGTCGGTCTGACAGTTATGTGATACACTGATCACCACATATGCAGTTTTGATGTATATCTAGTTATACTATTCTAATGCTTGTCAAGCACTTTAATTATCATTGATGCTGCTATTTGACACAACACATGATTTGTTTTGATCCTTGCTCTCTTATTTTTGGTTCTGTCCACTGGACGTATGTATGTGTATATAATATCATGCACCTGCGTGCATTGACTCTGCATGCTACGTTGTGCAGCTGGATTTATGCTTTCCCTGTGATTATCATGACGTTTATACTGTTATATATGGTACTTGACATTTACTGTCACTAGTGATTGAGGCTCCTAGCGTTATCCACTTGTTTGGATTTAGATATTTTGATTGGGAGCCGTTCTGCATTCTTCACTGGCTGCCTTCGTTGTCAGTCTCCTCGTATATTTAGTTCTCTGAACGACTATCACCCGTTTTCACTGGTGTGCGCTTGCGCCCAGCTCCCGTGGTGATTGGATGCCTGATCACGGCGTCCCATTGGCTTGCAGCCATGCCACTCATCTTGTCGTGGGGGCTTGTCATTTGTGATTATCTGATTGGCCCAGAGGAGGGTGTTTGCTGTGACACTTCATGCGGACGTCATATACACGAGCCTTTATAGGGAGCAATTTTTCAAACGCGCGCTCATTAGCCCCGTGTTATCCCCTGAGGACGCTGCTTCTGCAGCGAAACATGTCGGGGGGGCTAACGCTATCTTAATCTATCATTGACGGTCTTGTCATTGCTTATACCCGTGGGGGACTATTTCTATGCACGGCAGTCTGCAGCTGCCGAATCAGTCTCTCCCACTGCGCCCAGCGTTGCACTGGGTACATGCACACTGACTCCTTGACACACACTGGCCGTCTTTTGATATAATTTTAACTCTTTAGTGTTGTCTGTCTGTTTGATACATAATAAAAGTTATATTTTAACTGACTTCACTGACATTTATCGACTAGTCGACTGGTGGCTGGGAAATTGGGACTCTGTGCCCTGGCACATTTCTCTTTATTGTCTAATCATCCCTGCCAGCCACTAGAGGGTCTCCTTTTTTCCTTTTTCATGTTTCTGTGAATAACTCCTGAACCGTAAGTCCTAGACGCTCGCTCTTGGCTGCATTCGATTCAGCTCGTGGCAGCCAGTCTAAAAAACACTATCTTGGACTTCTCTGCATGTTTCCCAGGCGAGCAATTGGCAGCATGTTCAGAACCATGTTTCTGTGAATAACTCCTGAACCGTAAGTCCTAGACGCTCGCTCTTGGCTGCATTCGATTCAGCTCGTGGCAGCCAGTCTAAAAGACACTATCTTGGACTTCTCTGCATGTTTCCCAGGCGAGCAATTGGCAGCATGTTCAGAACCATGTTTCTGTGAATAACTCCTGAACCGTAAGTCCTAGACGCTCGCTCTTGGCTGCATTCGATTCAGCTCGTGGCAGCCAGTCTAAAAAACACTATCTTGGACTTCTCTGCATGTTTCCCAGGCGAGCAATTGGCAGCATGTTCAGAACCATGTTTCTGTGAATAACTCCTGAACCGTAAGTCCTAGACGCTCGCTCTTGGCTGCATTCGATTCAGCTCGTGGCAGCCAGTCTAAAAAACACTATCTTGGACTTCTCTGCATGTTTCCCAGGCGAGAAATTGGCAGCATGTTCAGAACCATGTTTCTGTGAATAACTCCTGAACCGTAAGTCCTAGACGCTCGATCTTGGCGGCATTCGTCTCAGCGCCTGGCAATTAGTATAGGAGCACTGTGTTTGACTTCTCTGGATGTTTCCCAGGCGAGTTATTGACAAGTAAATCCTAGACGCTCGATCTTGGTTATTTTCGCTTTCGCGGCTGGCAGTAAAAGAACCATGTTTCTGTGAATAACTCCTGAACCGTAAGTCCTAGACGCTCGCTCTTGGCTGCATTCGATTCAGCTCGTGGCAGCCAGTCTAAAAAACACTATCTTGGACTTCTCTGCATGTTTCTCAGGCGAGAAATTGGCAGCATGTTCAGAACCATGTTTCTGTGAATAACTCCTGAACCGTAAGTCCTAGACGCTCGATCTTGGCGGCATTCGTCTCAGCGCCTGGCAATTAGTATAGGAGCACTGTGTTTGACTTCTCTGGATGTTTCCCAGGCGAGTTATTGACAAGTAAATCCTAGACGCTCGATCTTGGTTATTTTCGCTTTCGCGGCTGGCAGTAAAAGAACCATGTTTCTGTGAATAACTCCTGAACCGTAAGTCCTAGACGCTCGCTCTTGGCTGCATTCGATTCAGCTCGTGGCAGCCAGTCTAAAAAACACTATCTTGGACTTCTCTGCATGTTTCCCAGGCGAGCAATTGGCAGCATGTTCAGAACCATGTTTCTGTGAATAACTCCTGAACCGTAAGTCCTAGACGCTCGCTCTTGGCTGCATTCGATTCAGCTCGTGGCAGCCAGTCTAAAAAACACTATCTTGGACTTCTCTGCATGTTTCCCAGGCGAGCAATTGGCAGCATGTTCAGAACCATGTTTCTGTGAATAACTCCTGAACCGTAAGTCCTAGACGCTCGCTCTTGGCTGCATTCGATTCAGCTCGTGGCAGCCAGTCTAAAAAACACTATCTTGGACTTCTCTGCATGTTTCCCAGGCGAGAAATTGGCAGCATGTTCAGAACCATGTTTCTGTGAATAACTCCTGAACCGTAAGTCCTAGACGCTCGCTCTTGGCTGCATTCGATTCAGCTCGTGGCAGCCAGTCTAAAAAACACTATCTTGGACTTCTCTGCATGTTTCCCAGGCGAGCAATTGGCAGCATGTTCAGAACCATGTTTCTGTGAATAACTCCTGAACCGTAAGTCCTAGACGCTCGCTCTTGGCTGCATTCGATTCAGCTCGTGGCAGCCAGTCTAAAAAACACTATCTTGGACTTCTCTGCATGTTTCCCAGGCGAGCAATTGGCAGCATGTTCAGAACCATGTTTCTGTGAATAACTCCTGAACCGTAAGTCCTAGACGCTCGCTCTTGGCTGCATTCGATTCAGCTCGTGGCAGCCAGTCTAAAAAACACTATCTTGGACTTCTCTGCATGTTTCCCAGGCGAGCAATTGGCAGCATGTTCAGAACCATGTTTCTGTGAATAACTCCTGAACCGTAAGTCCTAGACGCTCGCTCTTGGCTGCATTCGATTCAGCTCGTGGCAGCCAGTCTAAAAAACACTATCTTGGACTTCTCTGCATGTTTCCCAGGCGAGCAATTGGCAGCATGTTCAGAACCATGTTTCTGTGAAAAACTCCTGAACCGTAAGTCCTAGACGCTCGCTCTTGGCTGCATTCGATTCAGCTCGTGGCAGCCAGTCTAAAAAACACTATCTTGGACTTCTCTGCATGTTTCCCAGGCGAGCAATTGGCAGCATGTTCAGAACCATGTTTCTGTGAATAACTCCTGAACCGTAAGTCCTAGACGCTCGCTCTTGGCTGCATTCGATTCAGCTCGTGGCAGCCAGTCTAAAAAACACTATCTTGGACTTCTCTGCATGTTTCCCAGGCGAGAAATTGGCAGCATGTTCAGAACCATGTTTCTGTGAATAACTCCTGAACCGTAAGTCCTAGACGCTCGATCTTGGCGGCATTCGTCTCAGCGCCTGGCAATTAGTATAGGAGCACTGTGTTTGACTTCTCTGGATGTTTCCCAGGCGAGTTATTGACAAGTAAATCCTAGACGCTCGATCTTGGTTATTTTCGCTTTCGCGGCTGGCAGTAAAAGAACCATGTTTCTGTGAATAACTCCTGAACCGTAAGTCCTAGACGCTCGCTCTTGGCTGCATTCGATTCAGCTCGTGGCAGCCAGTCTAAAAAACACTATCTTGGACTTCTCTGCATGTTTCCCAGGCGAGAAATTGGCAGCATGTTCAGAACCATGTTTCTGTGAATAACTCCTGAACCGTAAGTCCTAGACGCTCGCTCTTGGCTGCATTCGATTCAGCTCGTGGCAGCCAGTCTAAAAAACACTATCTTGGACTTCTCTGCATGTTTCCCAGGCGAGCAATTGGCAGCATGTTCAGAACCATGTTTCTGTGAATAACTCCTGAACCGTAAGTCCTAGACGCTCGCTCTTGGCTGCATTCGATTCAGCTCGTGGCAGCCAGTCTAAAAAACACTATCTTGGACTTCTCTGCATGTTTCCCAGGCGAGAAATTGGCAGCATGTTCAGAACCATGTTTCTGTGAATAACTCCTGAACCGTAAGTCCTAGACGCTCGATCTTGGCGGCATTCGTCTCAGCGCCTGGCAATTAGTATAGGAGCACTGTGTTTGACTTCTCTGGATGTTTCCCAGGCGAGTTATTGACAAGTAAATCCTAGACGCTCGATCTTGGTTATTTTCGCTTTCGCGGCTGGCAGTAAAAGAACCATGTTTCTGTGAATAACTCCTGAACCGTAAGTCCTAGACGCTCGCTCTTGGCTGCATTCGATTCAGCTCGTGGCAGCCAGTCTAAAAAACACTATCTTGGACTTCTCTGCATGTTTCTCAGGCGAGAAATTGGCAGCATGTTCAGAACCATGTTTCTGTGAATAACTCCTGAACCGTAAGTCCTAGACGCTCGATCTTGGCGGCATTCGTCTCAGCGCCTGGCAATTAGTATAGGAGCACTGTGTTTGACTTCTCTGGATGTTTCCCAGGCGAGTTATTGACAAGTAAATCCTAGACGCTCGATCTTGGTTATTTTCGCTTTCGCGGCTGGCAGTAAAAGAACCATGTTTCTGTGAATAACTCCTGAACCGTAAGTCCTAGACGCTCGCTCTTGGCTGCATTCGATTCAGCTCGTGGCAGCCAGTCTAAAAAACACTATCTTGGACTTCTCTGCATGTTTCCCAGGCGAGCAATTGGCAGCATGTTCAGAACCATGTTTCTGTGAATAACTCCTGAACCGTAAGTCCTAGACGCTCGCTCTTGGCTGCATTCGATTCAGCTCGTGGCAGCCAGTCTAAAAAACACTATCTTGGACTTCTCTGCATGTTTCCCAGGCGAGCAATTGGCAGCATGTTCAGAACCATGTTTCTGTGAATAACTCCTGAACCGTAAGTCCTAGACGCTCGCTCTTGGCTGCATTCGATTCAGCTCGTGGCAGCCAGTCTAAAAAACACTATCTTGGACTTCTCTGCATGTTTCCCAGGCGAGAAATTGGCAGCATGTTCAGAACCATGTTTCTGTGAATAACTCCTGAACCGTAAGTCCTAGACGCTCGCTCTTGGCTGCATTCGATTCAGCTCGTGGCAGCCAGTCTAAAAAACACTATCTTGGACTTCTCTGCATGTTTCCCAGGCGAGCAATTGGCAGCATGTTCAGAACCATGTTTCTGTGAATAACTCCTGAACCGTAAGTCCTAGACGCTCGCTCTTGGCTGCATTCGATTCAGCTCGTGGCAGCCAGTCTAAAAAACACTATCTTGGACTTCTCTGCATGTTTCCCAGGCGAGCAATTGGCAGCATGTTCAGAACCATGTTTCTGTGAATAACTCCTGAACCGTAAGTCCTAGACGCTCGCTCTTGGCTGCATTCGATTCAGCTCGTGGCAGCCAGTCTAAAAAACACTATCTTGGACTTCTCTGCATGTTTCCCAGGCGAGCAATTGGCAGCATGTTCAGAACCATGTTTCTGTGAATAACTCCTGAACCGTAAGTCCTAGACGCTCGCTCTTGGCTGCATTCGATTCAGCTCGTGGCAGCCAGTCTAAAAAACACTATCTTGGACTTCTCTGCATGTTTCCCAGGCGAGCAATTGGCAGCATGTTCAGAACCATGTTTCTGTGA
Source organism: Rhinoderma darwinii (assembly GCF_050947455.1). Lineage (NCBI taxonomy): Eukaryota > Metazoa > Chordata > Amphibia > Anura > Rhinodermatidae > Rhinoderma > Rhinoderma darwinii. The sequence goes on from NW_027462496.1 coordinate 31,164, forward strand.
AAAACTCCTGAACCGTAAGTCCTAGACGCTCGCTCTTGGCTGCATTCGATTCAGCTCGTGGCAGCCAGTCTAAAAAACACTATCTTGGACTTCTCTGCATGTTTCCCAGGCGAGCAATTGGCAGCATGTTCAGAACCATGTTTCTGTGAATAACTCCTGAACCGTAAGTCCTAGACGCTCGCTCTTGGCTGCATTCGATTCAGCTCGTGGCAGCCAGTCTAAAAAACACTATCTTGGACTTCTCTGCATGTTTCCCAGGCGAGAAATTGGCAGCATGTTCAGAACCATGTTTCTGTGAATAACTCCTGAACCGTAAGTCCTAGACGCTCGATCTTGGCGGCATTCGTCTCAGCGCCTGGCAATTAGTATAGGAGCACTGTGTTTGACTTCTCTGGATGTTTCCCAGGCGAGTTATTGACAAGTAAATCCTAGACGCTCGATCTTGGTTATTTTCGCTTTCGCGGCTGGCAGTAAAAGAACCATGTTTCTGTGAATAACTCCTGAACCGTAAGTCCTAGACGCTCGCTCTTGGCTGCATTCGATTCAGCTCGTGGCAGCCAGTCTAAAAAACACTATCTTGGACTTCTCTGCATGTTTCCCAGGCGAGAAATTGGCAGCATGTTCAGAACCATGTTTCTGTGAATAACTCCTGAACCGTAAGTCCTAGACGCTCGATCTTGGCGGCATTCGTCTCAGCGCCTGGCAATTAGTATAGGAGCACTGTGTTTGACTTCTCTGGATGTTTCCCAGGCGAGTTATTGACAAGTAAATCCTAGACGCTCGATCTTGGTTATTTTCGCTTTCGCGGCTGGCAGTAAAAGAACCATGTTTCTGTGAATAACTCCTGAACCGTAAGTCCTAGACGCTCGCTCTTGGCTGCATTCGATTCAGCTCGTGGCAGCCAGTCTAAAAAACACTATCTTGGACTTCTCTGCATGTTTCCCAGGCGAGCAATTGGCAGCATGTTCAGAACCATGTTTCTGTGAATAACTCCTGAACCGTAAGTCCTAGACGCTCGCTCTTGGCTGCATTCGATTCAGCTCGTGGCAGCCAGTCTAAAAAACACTATCTTGGACTTCTCTGCATGTTTCCCAGGCGAGCAATTGGCAGCATGTTCAGAACCATGTTTCTGTGAATAACTCCTGAACCGTAAGTCCTAGACGCTCGCTCTTGGCTGCATTCGATTCAGCTCGTGGCAGCCAGTCTAAAAAACACTATCTTGGACTTATCTGCATGTTTCCCAGGCGAGAAATTGGCAGCATGTTCAGAACCATGTTTCTGTGAATAACTCCTGAACCGTAAGTCCTAGACGCTCGATCTTGGCGGCATTCGTCTCAGCGCCTGGCAATTAGTATAGGAGCACTGTGTTTGACTTCTCTGGATGTTTCCCAGGCGAGTTATTGACAAGTAAATCCTAGACGCTCGATCTTGGTTATTTTCGCTTTCGCGGCTGGCAGTAAAAGAACCATGTTTCTGTGAATAACTCCTGAACCGTAAGTCCTAGACGCTCGCTCTTGGCTGCATTCGATTCAGCTCGTGGCAGCCAGTCTAAAAAACACTATCTTGGACTTCTCTGCATGTTTCCCAGGCGAGAAATTGGCAGCATGTTCAGAACCATGTTTCTGTGAATAACTCCTGAACCGTAAGTCCTAGACGCTCGATCTTGGCGGCATTCGTCTCAGCGCCTGGCAATTAGTATAGGAGCACTGTGTTTGACTTCTCTGGATGTTTCCCAGGCGAGTTATTGACAAGTAAATCCTAGACGCTCGATCTTGGTTATTTTCGCTTTCGCGGCTGGCAGTAAAAGAACCATGTTTCTGTGAATAACTCCTGAACCGTAAGTCCTAGACGCTCGCTCTTGGCTGCATTCGATTCAGCTCGTGGCAGCCAGTCTAAAAAACACTATCTTGGACTTCTCTGCATGTTTCCCAGGCGAGCAATTGGCAGCATGTTCAGAACCATGTTTCTGTGAATAACTCCTGAACCGTAAGTCCTAGACGCTCGCTCTTGGCTGCATTCGATTCAGCTCGTGGCAGCCAGTCTAAAAAACACTATCTTGGACTTCTCTGCATGTTTCCCAGGCGAGCAATTGGCAGCATGTTCAGAACCATGTTTCTGTGAATAACTCCTGAACCGTAAGTCCTAGACGCTCGCTCTTGGCTGCATTCGATTCAGCTCGTGGCAGCCAGTCTAAAAAACACTATCTTTGACTTCTCTGCATGTTTCCCAGGCGAGAAATTGGCAGCATGTTCAGAACCATGTTTCTGTGAATAACTCCTGAACCGTAAGTCCTAGACGCTCGCTCTTGGCTGCATTCGATTCAGCTCGTGGCAGCCAGTCTAAAAAACACTATCTTGGACTTCTCTGCATGTTTCCCAGGCGAGCAATTGGCAGCATGTTCAGAACCATGTTTCTGTGAATAACTCCTGAACCGTAAGTCCTAGACGCTCGATCTTGGCGGCATTCGTCTCAGCGCCTGGCAATTAGTATAGGAGCACTGTGTTTGACTTCTCTGGATGTTTCCCAGGCGAGTTATTGACAAGTAAATCCTAGACGCTCGATCTTGGTTATTTTCGCTTTCGCGGCTGGCAGTAAAAGAACCATGTTTCTGTGAATAACTCCTGAACCGTAAGTCCTAGACGCTCGCTCTTGGCTGCATTCGATTCAGCTCGTGGCAGCCAGTCTAAAAAACACTATCTTGGACTTCTCTGCATGTTTCCCAGGCGAGCAATTGGCAGCATGTTCAGAACCATGTTTCTGTGAATAACTCCTGAACCGTAAGTCCTAGACGCTCGCTCTTGGCTGCATTCGATTCAGCTCGTGGCAGCCAGTCTAAAAAACACTATCTTGGACTTCTCTGCATGTTTCCCAGGCGAGAAATTGGCAGCATGTTCAGAACCATGTTTCTGTGAATAACTCCTGAACCGTAAGTCCTAGACGCTCGCTCTTGGCTGCATTCGATTCAGCTCGTGGCAGCCAGTCTAAAAAACACTATCTTGGACTTCTCTGCATGTTTCCCAGGCGAGCAATTGGCAGCATGTTCAGAACCATGTTTCTGTGAATAACTCCTGAACCGTAAGTCCTAGACGCTCGATCTTGGCGGCATTCGTCTCAGCGCCTGGCAATTAGTATAGGAGCACTGTGTTTGACTTCTCTGGATGTTTCCCAGGCGAGTTATTGACAAGTAAATCCTAGACGCTCGATCTTGGTTATTTTCGCTTTCGCGGCTGGCAGTAAAAGAACCATGTTTCTGTGAATAACTCCTGAACCGTAAGTCCTAGACGCTCGCTCTTGGCTGCATTCGATTCAGCTCGTGGCAGCCAGTCTAAAAAACACTATCTTGGACTTCTCTGCATGTTTCCCAGGCGAGCAATTGGCAGCATGTTCAGAACCATGTTTCTGTGAATAACTCCTGAACCGTAAGTCCTAGACGCTCGCTCTTGGCTGCATTCGATTCAGCTCGTGGCAGCCAGTCTAAAAAACACTATCTTGGACTTCTCTGCATGTTTCCCAGGCGAGCAATTGGCAGCATGTTCAGAACCATGTTTCTGTGAATAACTCCTGAACCGTAAGTCCTAGACGCTCGCTCTTGGCTGCATTCGATTCAGCTCGTGGCAGCCAGTCTAAAAAACACTATCTTGGACTTCTCTGCATGTTTCCCAGGCGAGCAATTGGCAGCATGTTCAGAACCATGTTTCTGTGAATAACTCCTGAACCGTAAGTCCTAGACGCTCGCTCTTGGCTGCATTCGATTCAGCTCGTGGCAGCCAGTCTAAAAAACACTATCTTGGACTTCTCTGCATGTTTCCCAGGCGAGCAATTGGCAGCATGTTCAGAACCATGTTTCTGTGAATAACTCCTGAACCGTAAGTCCTAGACGCTCGCTCTTGGCTGCATTCGATTCAGCTCGTGGCAGCCAGTCTAAAAAACACTATCTTGGACTTCTCTGCATGTTTCCCAGGCGAGAAATTGGCAGCATGTTCAGAACCATGTTTCTGTGAATAACTCCTGAACCGTAAGTCCTAGACGCTCGATCTTGGCGGCATTCGTCTCAGCGCCTGGCAATTAGTATAGGAGCACTGTGTTTGACTTCTCTGGATGTTTCCCAGGCGAGTTATTGACAAGTAAATCCTAGACGCTCGATCTTGGTTATTTTCGCTTTCGCGGCTGGCAGTAAAAGAACCATGTTTCTGTGAATAACTCCTGAACCGTAAGTCCTAGACGCTCGCTCTTGGCTGCATTCGATTCAGCTCGTGGCAGCCAGTCTAAAAAACACTATCTTGGACTTCTCTGCATGTTTCCCAGGCGAGAAATTGGCAGCATGTTCAGAACCATGTTTCTGTGAATAACTCCTGAACCGTAAGTCCTAGACGCTCGATCTTGGCGGCATTCGTCTCAGCGCCTGGCAATTAGTATAGGAGCACTGTGTTTGACTTCTCTGGATGTTTCCCAGGCGAGTTATTGACAAGTAAATCCTAGACGCTCGATCTTGGTTATTTTCGCTTTCGCGGCTGGCAGTAAAAGAACCATGTTTCTGTGAATAACTCCTGAACCGTAAGTCCTAGACGCTCGCTCTTGGCTGCATTCGATTCAGCTCGTGGCAGCCAGTCTAAAAAACACTATCTTGGACTTCTCTGCATGTTTCTCAGGCGAGAAATTGGCAGCATGTTCAGAACCATGTTTCTGTGAATAACTCCTGAACCGTAAGTCCTAGACGCTCGATCTTGGCGGCATTCGTCTCAGCGCCTGGCAATTAGTATAGGAGCACTGTGTTTGACTTCTCTGGATGTTTCCCAGGCGAGTTATTGACAAGTAAATCCTAGACGCTCGATCTTGGTTATTTTCGCTTTCGCGGCTGGCAGTAAAAGAACCATGTTTCTGTGAATAACTCCTGAACCGTAAGTCCTAGACGCTCGCTCTTGGCTGCATTCGATTCAGCTCGTGGCAGCCAGTCTAAAAAACACTATCTTGGACTTCTCTGCATGTTTCCCAGGCGAGCAATTGGCAGCATGTTCAGAACCATGTTTCTGTGAATAACTCCTGAACCGTAAGTCCTAGACGCTCGCTCTTGGCTGCATTCGATTCAGCTCGTGGCAGCCAGTCTAAAAAACACTATCTTGGACTTCTCTGCATGTTTCCCAGGCGAGCAATTGGCAGCATGTTCAGAACCATGTTTCTGTGAATAACTCCTGAACCGTAAGTCCTAGACGCTCGCTCTTGGCTGCATTCGATTCAGCTCGTGGCAGCCAGTCTAAAAAACACTATCTTGGACTTCTCTGCATGTTTCCCAGGCGAGAAATTGGCAGCATGTTCAGAACCATGTTTCTGTGAATAACTCCTGAACCGTAAGTCCTAGACGCTCGCTCTTGGCTGCATTCGATTCAGCTCGTGGCAGCCAGTCTAAAAAACACTATCTTGGACTTCTCTGCATGTTTCCCAGGCGAGCAATTGGCAGCATGTTCAGAACCATGTTTCTGTGAATAACTCCTGAACCGTAAGTCCTAGACGCTCGCTCTTGGCTGCATTCGATTCAGCTCGTGGCAGCCAGTCTAAAAAACACTATCTTGGACTTCTCTGCATGTTTCCCAGGCGAGCAATTGGCAGCATGTTCAGAACCATGTTTCTGTGAATAACTCCTGAACCGTAAGTCCTAGACGCTCGCTCTTGGCTGCATTCGATTCAGCTCGTGGCAGCCAGTCTAAAAAACACTATCTTGGACTTCTCTGCATGTTTCCCAGGCGAGCAATTGGCAGCATGTTCAGAACCATGTTTCTGTGAATAACTCCTGAACCGTAAGTCCTAGACGCTCGCTCTTGGCTGCATTCGATTCAGCTCGTGGCAGCCAGTCTAAAAAACACTATCTTGGACTTCTCTGCATGTTTCCCAGGCGAGCAATTGGCAGCATGTTCAGAACCATGTTTCTGTGAAAAACTCCTGAACCGTAAGTCCTAGACGCTCGCTCTTGGCTGCATTCGATTCAGCTCGTGGCAGCCAGTCTAAAAAACACTATCTTGGACTTCTCTGCATGTTTCCCAGGCGAGCAATTGGCAGCATGTTCAGAACCATGTTTCTGTGAATAACTCCTGAACCGTAAGTCCTAGACGCTCGCTCTTGGCTGCATTCGATTCAGCTCGTGGCAGCCAGTCTAAAAAACACTATCTTGGACTTCTCTGCATGTTTCCCAGGCGAGAAATTGGCAGCATGTTCAGAACCATGTTTCTGTGAATAACTCCTGAACCGTAAGTCCTAGACGCTCGATCTTGGCGGCATTCGTCTCAGCGCCTGGCAATTAGTATAGGAGCACTGTGTTTGACTTCTCTGGATGTTTCCCAGGCGAGTTATTGACAAGTAAATCCTAGACGCTCGATCTTGGTTATTTTCGCTTTCGCGGCTGGCAGTAAAAGAACCATGTTTCTGTGAATAACTCCTGAACCGTAAGTCCTAGACGCTCGCTCTTGGCTGCATTCGATTCAGCTCGTGGCAGCCAGTCTAAAAAACACTATCTTGGACTTCTCTGCATGTTTCCCAGGCGAGAAATTGGCAGCATGTTCAGAACCATGTTTCTGTGAATAACTCCTGAACCGTAAGTCCTAGACGCTCGATCTTGGCGGCATTCGTCTCAGCGCCTGGCAATTAGTATAGGAGCACTGTGTTTGACTTCTCTGGATGTTTCCCAGGCGAGTTATTGACAAGTAAATCCTAGACGCTCGATCTTGGTTATTTTCGCTTTCGCGGCTGGCAGTAAAAGAACCATGTTTCTGTGAATAACTCCTGAACCGTAAGTCCTAGACGCTCGCTCTTGGCTGCATTCGATTCAGCTCGTGGCAGCCAGTCTAAAAAACACTATCTTGGACTTCTCTGCATGTTTCCCAGGCGAGCAATTGGCAGCATGTTCAGAACCATGTTTCTGTGAATAACTCCTGAACCGTAAGTCCTAGACGCTCGCTCTTGGCTGCATTCGATTCAGCTCGTGGCAGCCAGTCTAAAAAACACTATCTTGGACTTCTCTGCATGTTTCCCAGGCGAGCAATTGGCAGCATGTTCAGAACCATGTTTCTGTGAATAACTCCTGAACCGTAAGTCCTAGACGCTCGCTCTTGGCTGCATTCGATTCAGCTCGTGGCAGCCAGTCTAAAAAACACTATCTTGGACTTCTCTGCATGTTTCCCAGGCGAGCAATTGGCAGCATGTTCAGAACCATGTTTCTGTGAATAACTCCTGAACCGTAAGTCCTAGACGCTCGCTCTTGGCTGCATTCGATTCAGCTCGTGGCAGCCAGTCTAAAAAACACTATCTTGGACTTATCTGCATGTTTCCCAGGCGAGAAATTGGCAGCATGTTCAGAACCATGTTTCTGTGAATAACTCCTGAACCGTAAGTCCTAGACGCTCGATCTTGGCGGCATTCGTCTCAGCGCCTGGCAATTAGTATAGGAGCACTGTGTTTGACTTCTCTGGATGTTTCCCAGGCGAGTTATTGACAAGTAAATCCTAGACGCTCGATCTTGGTTATTTTCGCTTTCGCGGCTGGCAGTAAAAGAACCATGTTTCTGTGAATAACTCCTGAACCGTAAGTCCTAGACGCTCGCTCTTGGCTGCATTCGATTCAGCTCGTGGCAGCCAGTCTAAAAAACACTATCTTGGACTTCTCTGCATGTTTCCCAGGCGAGAAATTGGCAGCATGTTCAGAACCATGTTTCTGTGAATAACTCCTGAACCGTAAGTCCTAGACGCTCGATCTTGGCGGCATTCGTCTCAGCGCCTGGCAATTAGTATAGGAGCACTGTGTTTGACTTCTCTGGATGTTTCCCAGGCGAGTTATTGACAAGTAAATCCTAGACGCTCGATCTTGGTTATTTTCGCTTTCGCGGCTGGCAGTAAAAGAACCATGTTTCTGTGAATAACTCCTGAACCGTAAGTCCTAGACGCTCGCTCTTGGCTGCATTCGATTCAGCTCGTGGCAGCCAGTCTAAAAAACACTATCTTGGACTTCTCTGCATGTTTCCCAGGCGAGCAATTGGCAGCATGTTCAGAACCATGTTTCTGTGAATAACTCCTGAACCGTAAGTCCTAGACGCTCGCTCTTGGCTGCATTCGATTCAGCTCGTGGCAGCCAGTCTAAAAAACACTATCTTGGACTTCTCTGCATGTTTCCCAGGCGAGCAATTGGCAGCATGTTCAGAACCATGTTTCTGTGAATAACTCCTGAACCGTAAGTCCTAGACGCTCGCTCTTGGCTGCATTCGATTCAGCTCGTGGCAGCCAGTCTAAAAAACACTATCTTTGACTTCTCTGCATGTTTCCCAGGCGAGAAATTGGCAGCATGTTCAGAACCATGTTTCTGTGAATAACTCCTGAACCGTAAGTCCTAGACGCTCGCTCTTGGCTGCATTCGATTCAGCTCGTGGCAGCCAGTCTAAAAAACACTATCTTGGACTTCTCTGCATGTTTCCCAGGCGAGCAATTGGCAGCATGTTCAGAACCATGTTTCTGTGAATAACTCCTGAACCGTAAGTCCTAGACGCTCGATCTTGGCGGCATTCGTCTCAGCGCCTGGCAATTAGTATAGGAGCACTGTGTTTGACTTCTCTGGATGTTTCCCAGGCGAGTTATTGACAAGTAAATCCTAGACGCTCGATCTTGGTTATTTTCGCTTTCGCGGCTGGCAGTAAAAGAACCATGTTTCTGTGAATAACTCCTGAACCGTAAGTCCTAGACGCTCGCTCTTGGCTGCATTCGATTCAGCTCGTGGCAGCCAGTCTAAAAAACACTATCTTGGACTTCTCTGCATGTTTCCCAGGCGAGCAATTGGCAGCATGTTCAGAACCATGTTTCTGTGAATAACTCCTGAACCGTAAGTCCTAGACGCTCGCTCTTGGCTGCATTCGATTCAGCTCGTGGCAGCCAGTCTAAAAAACACTATCTTGGACTTCTCTGCATGTTTCCCAGGCGAGAAATTGGCAGCATGTTCAGAACCATGTTTCTGTGAATAACTCCTGAACCGTAAGTCCTAGACGCTCGCTCTTGGCTGCATTCGATTCAGCTCGTGGCAGCCAGTCTAAAAAACACTATCTTGGACTTCTCTGCATGTTTCCCAGGCGAGCAATTGGCAGCATGTTCAGAACCATGTTTCTGTGAATAACTCCTGAACCGTAAGTCCTAGACGCTCGATCTTGGCGGCATTCGTCTCAGCGCCTGGCAATTAGTATAGGAGCACTGTGTTTGACTTCTCTGGATGTTTCCCAGGCGAGTTATTGACAAGTAAATCCTAGACGCTCGATCTTGGTTATTTTCGCTTTCGCGGCTGGCAGTAAAAGAACCATGTTTCTGTGAATAACTCCTGAACCGTAAGTCCTAGACGCTCGCTCTTGGCTGCATTCGATTCAGCTCGTGGCAGCCAGTCTAAAAAACACTATCTTGGACTTCTCTGCATGTTTCCCAGGCGAGCAATTGGCAGCATGTTCAGAACCATGTTTCTGTGAATAACTCCTGAACCGTAAGTCCTAGACGCTCGCTCTTGGCTGCATTCGATTCAGCTCGTGGCAGCCAGTCTAAAAAACACTATCTTGGACTTCTCTGCATGTTTCCCAGGCGAGCAATTGGCAGCATGTTCAGAACCATGTTTCTGTGAATAACTCCTGAACCGTAAGTCCTAGACGCTCGCTCTTGGCTGCATTCGATTCAGCTCGTGGCAGCCAGTCTAAAAAACACTATCTTGGACTTCTCTGCATGTTTCCCAGGCGAGCAATTGGCAGCATGTTCAGAACCATGTTTCTGTGAATAACTCCTGAACCGTAAGTCCTAGACGCTCGCTCTTGGCTGCATTCGATTCAGCTCGTGGCAGCCAGTCTAAAAAACACTATCTTGGACTTCTCTGCATGTTTCCCAGGCGAGCAATTGGCAGCATGTTCAGAAACATGTTTCTGTGAATAACTCCTGAACCGTAAGTCCTAGACGCTCGCTCTTGGCTGCATTCGATTCAGCTCGTGGCAGCCAGTCTAAAAAACACTATCTTGGACTTCTCTGCATGTTTCCCAGGCGAGAAATTGGCAGCATGTTCAGAACCATGTTTCTGTGAATAACTCCTGAACCGTAAGTCCTAGACGCTCGATCTTGGCGGCATTCGTCTCAGCGCCTGGCAATTAGTATAGGAGCACTGTGTTTGACTTCTCTGGATGTTTCCCAGGCGAGTTATTGACAAGTAAATCCTAGACGCTCGATCTTGGTTATTTTCGCTTTCGCGGCTGGCAGTAAAAGAACCATGTTTCTGTGAATAACTCCTGAACCGTAAGTCCTAGACGCTCGCTCTTGGCTGCATTCGATTCAGCTCGTGGCAGCCAGTCTAAAAAACACTATCTTGGACTTCTCTGCATGTTTCCCAGGCGAGAAATTGGCAGCATGTTCAGAACCATGTTTCTGTGAATAACTCCTGAACCGTAAGTCCTAGACGCTCGATCTTGGCGGCATTCGTCTCAGCGCCTGGCAATTAGTATAGGAGCACTGTGTTTGACTTCTCTGGATGTTTCCCAGGCGAGTTATTGACAAGTAAATCCTAGACGCTCGATCTTGGTTATTTTCGCTTTCGCGGCTGGCAGCAAAAGAACCATGTTTCTGTGAATAACTCCTGAACCGTAAGTCCTAGACGCTCGCTCTTGGCTGCATTCGATTCAGCTCGTGGCAGCCAGTCTAAAAAACACTATCTTGGACTTCTCTGCATGTTTCCCAGGCGAGCAATTGGCAGCATGTTCAGAACCATGTTTCTGTGAATAACTCCTGAACCGTAAGTCCTAGACGCTCGCTCTTGGCTGCATTCGATTCAGCTCGTGGCAGCCAGTCTAAAAAACACTATCTTGGACTTCTCTGCATGTTTCCCAGGCGAGCAATTGGCAGCATGTTCAGAACCATGTTTCTGTGAATAACTCCTGAACCGTAAGTCCTAGACGCTCGCTCTTGGCTGCATTCGATTCAGCTCGTGGCAGCCAGTCTAAAAAACACTATCTTGGACTTCTCTGCATGTTTCCCAGGCGAGCAATTGGCAGCATGTTCAGAACCATGTTTCTGTGAATAACTCCTGAACCGTAAGTCCTAGACGCTCGCTCTTGGCTGCATTCGATTCAGCTCGTGGCAGCCAGTCTAAAAAACACTATCTTGGACTTCTCTGCATGTTTCCCAGGCGAGCAATTGGCAGCATGTTCAGAACCATGTTTCTGTGAATAACTCCTGAACCGTAAGTCCTAGACGCTCGCTCTTGGCTGCATTCGATTCAGCTCGTGGCAGCCAGTCTAAAAAACACTATCTTGGACTTCTCTGCATGTTTCCCAGGCGAGCAATTGGCAGCATGTTCAGAACCATGTTTCTGTGAATAACTCCTGAACCGTAAGTCCTAGACGCTCGCTCTTGGCTGCATTCGATTCAGCTCGTGGCAGCCAGTCTAAAAAACACTATCTTGGACTTCTCTGCATGTTTCCCAGGCGAGCAATTGGCAGCATGTTCAGAACCATGTTTCTGTGAATAACTCCTGAACCGTAAGTCCTAGACGCTCGCTCTTGGCTGCATTCGATTCAGCTCGTGGCAGCCAGTCTAAAAAACACTATCTTGGACTTCTCTGCATGTTTCCCAGGCGAGCAATTGGCAGCATGTTCAGAACCATGTTTCTGTGAATAACTCCTGAACCGTAAGTCCTAGACGCTCGCTCTTGGCTGCATTCGATTCAGCTCGTGGCAGCCAGTCTAAAAAACACTATCTTGGACTTCTCTGCATGTTTCCCAGGCGAGCAATTGGCAGCATGTTCAGAACCATGTTTCTGTGAATAACTCCTGAACCGTAAGTCCTAGACGCTCGCTCTTGGCTGCATTCGATTCAGCTCGTGGCAGCCAGTCTAAAAAACACTATCTTGGACTTCTCTGCATGTTTCCCAGGCGAGCAATTGGCAGCATGTTCAGAACCATGTTTCTGTGAATAACTCCTGAACCGTAAGTCCTAGACGCTCGCTCTTGGCTGCATTCGATTCAGCTCGTGGCAGCCAGTCTAAAAAACACTATCTTGGACTTCTCTGCATGTTTCCCAGGCGAGCAATTGGCAGCATGTTCAGAACCATGTTTCTGTGAATAACTCCTGAACCGTAAGTCCTAGACGCTCGCTCTTGGCTGCATTCGATTCAGCTCGTGGCAGCCAGTCTAAAAAACACTATCTTGGACTTCTCTGCATGTTTCCCAGGCGAGCAATTGGCAGCATGTTCAGAACCATGTTTCTGTGAATAACTCCTGAACCGTAAGTCCTAGACGCTCGCTCTTGGCTGCATTCGATTCAGCTCGTGGCAGCCAGTCTAAAAAACACTATCTTGGACTTCTCTGCATGTTTCCCAGGCGAGCAATTGGCAGCATGTTCAGAACCATGTTTCTGTGAATAACTCCTGAACCGTAAGTCCTAGACGCTCGCTCTTGGCTGCATTCGATTCAGCTCGTGGCAGCCAGTCTAAAAAACACTATCTTGGACTTCTCTGCATGTTTCCCAGGCGAGCAATTGGCAGCATGTTCAGAACCATGTTTCTGTGAATAACTCCTGAACCGTAAGTCCTAGACGCTCGCTCTTGGCTGCATTCGATTCAGCTCGTGGCAGCCAGTCTAAAAAACACTATCTTGGACTTCTCTGCATGTTTCCCAGGCGAGCAATTGGCAGCATGTTCAGAACCATGTTTCTGTGAATAACTCCTGAACCGTAAGTCCTAGACGCTCGCTCTTGGCTGCATTCGATTCAGCTCGTGGCAGCCAGTCTAAAAAACACTATCTTGGACTTCTCTGCATGTTTCCCAGGCGAGAAATTGGCAGCATGTTCAGAACCATGTTTCTGTGAATAACTCCTGAACCGTAAGTCCTAGACGCTCGATCTTGGCGGCATTCGTCTCAGCGCCTGGCAATTAGTATAGGAGCACTGTGTTTGACTTCTCTGGATGTTTCCCAGGCGAGTTATTGACAAGTAAATCCTAGACGCTCGATCTTGGTTATTTTCGCTTTCGCGGCTGGCAGTAAAAGAACCATGTTTCTGTGAATAACTCCTGAACCGTAAGTCCTAGACGCTCGCTCTTGGCTGCATTCGATTCAGCTCGTGGCAGCCAGTCTAAAAAACACTATCTTGGACTTCTCTGCATGTTTCCCAGGCGAGCAATTGGCAGCATGTTCAGAACCATGTTTCTGTGAATAACTCCTGAACCGTAAGTCCTAGACGCTCGCTCTTGGCTGCATTCGATTCAGCTCGTGGCAGCCAGTCTAAAAAACACTATCTTGGACTTCTCTGCATGTTTCCCAGGCGAGCAATTGGCAGCATGTTCAGAACCATGTTTCTGTGAATAACTCCTGAACCGTAAGTCCTAGACGCTCGCTCTTGGCTGCATTCGATTCAGCTCGTGGCAGCCAGTCTAAAAAACACTATCTTGGACTTCTCTGCATGTTTCCCAGGCGAGAAATTGGCAGCATGTTCAGAACCATGTTTCTGTGAATAACTCCTGAACCGTAAGTCCTAGACGCTCGCTCTTGGCTGCATTCGATTCAGCTCGTGGCAGCCAGTCTAAAAAACACTATCTTGGACTTCTCTGAATGTTTCCCAGGCGAGCAATTGGCAGCATGTTCAGAACCATGTTTCTGTGAATAACTCCTGAACCGTAAGTCCTAGACGCTCGATCTTGGCGGCATTCGTCTCAGCGCCTGGCAATTAGTATAGGAGCACTGTGTTTGACTTCTCTGGATGTTTCCCAGGCGAGTTATTGACAAGTAAATCCTAGACGCTCGATCTTGGTTATTTTCGCTTTCGCGGCTGGCAGTAAAAGAACCATGTTTCTGTGAATAACTCCTGAACCGTAAGTCCTAGACGCTCGCTCTTGGCTGCATTCGATTCAGCTCGTGGCAGCCAGTCTAAAAAACACTATCTTGGACTTCTCTGCATGTTTCCCAGGCGAGCAATTGGCAGCATGTTCAGAACCATGTTTCTGTGAATAACTCCTGAACCGTAAGTCCTAGACGCTCGCTCTTGGCTGCATTCGATTCAGCTCGTGGCAGCCAGTCTAAAAAACACTATCTTGGACTTCTCTGCATGTTTCCCAGGCGAGCAATTGGCAGCATGTTCAGAACCATGTTTCTGTGAATAACTCCTGAACCGTAAGTCCTAGACGCTCGCTCTTGGCTGCATTCGATTCAGCTCGTGGCAGCCAGTCTAAAAAACACTATCTTGGACTTCTCTGCATGTTTCCCAGGCGAGCAATTGGCAGCATGTTCAGAACCATGTTTCTGTGAATAACTCCTGAACCGTAAGTCCTAGACGCTCGCTCTTGGCTGCATTCGATTCAGCTCGTGGCAGCCAGTCTAAAAAACACTATCTTGGACTTCTCTGCATGTTTCCCAGGCGAGCAATTGGCAGCATGTTCAGAAACATGTTTCTGTGAATAACTCCTGAACCGTAAGGTCCTAGACGCTCGCTCTTGGCTGCATTCGATTCAGCTCGTGGCAGCCAGTCTAAAAAACACTATCTTGGACTTCTCTGCATGTTTCCCAGGCGAGAAATTGGCAGCATGTTCAGAACCATGTTTCTGTGAATAACTCCTGAACCGTAAGTCCTAGACGCTCGCTCTTGGCTGCATTCGATTCAGCTCGTGGCAGCCAGTCTAAAAAACACTATCTTGGACTTCTCTGCATGTTTCCCAGGCGAGCAATTGGCAGCATGTTCAGAACCATGTTTCTGTGAATAACTCCTGAACCGTAAGTCCTAGACGCTCGCTCTTGGCTGCATTCGATTCAGCTCGTGGCAGCCAGTCTAAAAAACACTATCTTGGACTTCTCTGCATGTTTCCCAGGCGAGCAATTGGCAGCATGTTCAGAACCATGTTTCTGTGAATAACTCCTGAACCGTAAGTCCTAGACGCTCGCTCTTGGCTGCATTCGATTCAGCTCGTGGCAGCCAGTCTAAAAAACACTATCTTGGACTTCTCTGCATGTTTCCCAGGCGAGCAATTGGCAGCATGTTCAGAACCATGTTTCTGTGAATAACTCCTGAACCGTAAGTCCTAGACGCTCGATCTTGGCGGCATTCGTCTCAGCGCCTGGCAATTAGTATAGGAGCACTGTGTTTGACTTCTCTGGATGTTTCCCAGGCGAGTTATTGACAAGTAAATCCTAGACGCTCGATCTTGGTTATTTTCGCTTTCGCGGCTGGCAGTAAAAGAACCATGTTTCTGTGAATAACTCCTGAACCGTAAGTCCTAGACGCTCGCTCTTGGCTGCATTCGATTCAGCTCGTGGCAGCCAGTCTAAAAAACACTATCTTGGACTTCTCTGCATGTTTCCCAGGCGAGCAATTGGCAGCATGTTCAGAACCATGTTTCTGTGAATAACTCCTGAACCGTAAGTCCTAGACGCTCGCTCTTGGCTGCATTCGATTCAGCTCGTGGCAGCCAGTCTAAAAAACACTATCTTGGACTTCTCTGCATGTTTCCCAGGCGAGAAATTGGCAGCATGTTCAGAACCATGTTTCTGTGAATAACTCCTGAACCGTAAGTCCTAGACGCTCGCTCTTGGCTGCATTCGATTCAGCTCGTGGCAGCCAGTCTAAAAAACACTATCTTGGACTTCTCTGCATGTTTCCCAGGCGAGCAATTGGCAGCATGTTCAGAACCATGTTTCTGTGAATAACTCCTGAACCGTAAGTCCTAGACGCTCGATCTTGGCGGCATTCGTCTCAGCGCCTGGCAATTAGTATAGGAGCACTGTGTTTGACTTCTCTGGATGTTTCCCAGGCGAGTTATTGACAAGTAAATCCTAGACGCTCGATCTTGGTTATTTTCGCTTTCGCGGCTGGCAGTAAAAGAACCATGTTTCTGTGAATAACTCCTGAACCGTAAGTCCTAGACGCTCGCTCTTGGCTGCATTCGATTCAGCTCGTGGCAGCCAGTCTAAAAAACACTATCTTGGACTTCTCTGCATGTTTCCCAGGCGAGCAATTGGCAGCATGTTCAGAACCATGTTTCTGTGAATAACTCCTGAACCGTAAGTCCTAGACGCTCGCTCTTGGCTGCATTCGATTCAGCTCGTGGCAGCCAGTCTAAAAAACACTATCTTGGACTTCTCTGCATGTTTCCCAGGCGAGCAATTGGCAGCATGTTCAGAACCATGTTTCTGTGAATAACTCCTGAACCGTAAGTCCTAGACGCTCGCTCTTGGCTGCATTCGATTCAGCTCGTGGCAGCCAGTCTAAAAAACACTATCTTGGACTTCTCTGCATGTTTCCCAGGCGAGCAATTGGCAGCATGTTCAGAACCATGTTTCTGTGAATAACTCCTGAACCGTAAGTCCTAGACGCTCGCTCTTGGCTGCATTCGATTCAGCTCGTGGCAGCCAGTCTAAAAAACACTATCTTGGACTTCTCTGCATGTTTCCCAGGCGAGCAATTGGCAGCATGTTCAGAAACATGTTTCTGTGAATAACTCCTGAACCGTAAGTCCTAGACGCTCGCTCTTGGCTGCATTCGATTCAGCTCGTGGCAGCCAGTCTAAAAAACACTATCTTGGACTTCTCTGCATGTTTCCCAGGCGAGAAATTGGCAGCATGTTCAGAACCATGTTTCTGTGAATAACTCCTGAACCGTAAGTCCTAGACGCTCGATCTTGGCGGCATTCGTCTCAGCGCCTGGCAATTAGTATAGGAGCACTGTGTTTGACTTCTCTGGATGTTTCCCAGGCGAGTTATTGACAAGTAAATCCTAGACGCTCGATCTTGGTTATTTTCGCTTTCGCGGCTGGCAGTAAAAGAACCATGTTTCTGTGAATAACTCCTGAACCGTAAGTCCTAGACGCTCGCTCTTGGCTGCATTCGATTCAGCTCGTGGCAGCCAGTCTAAAAAACACTATCTTGGACTTCTCTGCATGTTTCCCAGGCGAGAAATTGGCAGCATGTTCAGAACCATGTTTCTGTGAATAACTCCTGAACCGTAAGTCCTAGACGCTCGATCTTGGCGGCATTCGTCTCAGCGCCTGGCAATTAGTATAGGAGCACTGTGTTTGACTTCTCTGGATGTTTCCCAGGCGAGTTATTGACAAGTAAATCCTAGACGCTCGATCTTGGTTATTTTCGCTTTCGCGGGCTGGCAGCAAAAGAACCATGTTTCTGTGAATAACTCCTGAACCGTAAGTCCTAGACGCTCGCTCTTGGCTGCATTCGATTCAGCTCGTGGCAGCCAGTCTAAAAAACACTATCTTGGACTTCTCTGCATGTTTCCCAGGCGAGCAATTGGCAGCATGTTCAGAACCATGTTTCTGTGAATAACTCCTGAACCGTAAGTCCTAGACGCTCGCTCTTGGCTGCATTCGATTCAGCTCGTGGCAGCCAGTCTAAAAAACACTATCTTGGACTTCTCTGCATGTTTCCCAGGCGAGCAATTGGCAGCATGTTCAGAACCATGTTTCTGTGAATAACTCCTGAACCGTAAGTCCTAGACGCTCGCTCTTGGCTGCATTCGATTCAGCTCGTGGCAGCCAGTCTAAAAAACACTATCTTGGACTTCTCTGCATGTTTCCCAGGCGAGCAATTGGCAGCATGTTCAGAACCATGTTTCTGTGAATAACTCCTGAACCGTAAGTCCTAGACGCTCGCTCTTGGCTGCATTCGATTCAGCTCGTGGCAGCCAGTCTAAAAAACACTATCTTGGACTTCTCTGCATGTTTCCCAGGCGAGCAATTGGCAGCATGTTCAGAACCATGTTTCTGTGAATAACTCCTGAACCGTAAGTCCTAGACGCTCGCTCTTGGCTGCATTCGATTCAGCTCGTGGCAGCCAGTCTAAAAAACACTATCTTGGACTTCTCTGCATGTTTCCCAGGCGAGCAATTGGCAGCATGTTCAGAACCATGTTTCTGTGAATAACTCCTGAACCGTAAGTCCTAGACGCTCGCTCTTGGCTGCATTCGATTCAGCTCGTGGCAGCCAGTCTAAAAAACACTATCTTGGACTTCTCTGCATGTTTCCCAGGCGAGCAATTGGCAGCATGTTCAGAACCATGTTTCTGTGAATAACTCCTGAACCGTAAGTCCTAGACGCTCGCTCTTGGCTGCATTCGATTCAGCTCGTGGCAGCCAGTCTAAAAAACACTATCTTGGACTTCTCTGCATGTTTCCCAGGCGAGCAATTGGCAGCATGTTCAGAACCATGTTTCTGTGAATAACTCCTGAACCGTAAGTCCTAGACGCTCGCTCTTGGCTGCATTCGATTCAGCTCGTGGCAGCCAGTCTAAAAAACACTATCTTGGACTTCTCTGCATGTTTCCCAGGCGAGCAATTGGCAGCATGTTCAGAACCATGTTTCTGTGAATAACTCCTGAACCGTAAGTCCTAGACGCTCGCTCTTGGCTGCATTCGATTCAGCTCGTGGCAGCCAGTCTAAAAAACACTATCTTGGACTTCTCTGCATGTTTCCCAGGCGAGCAATTGGCAGCATGTTCAGAACCATGTTTCTGTGAATAACTCCTGAACCGTAAGTCCTAGACGCTCGCTCTTGGCTGCATTCGATTCAGCTCGTGGCAGCCAGTCTAAAAAACACTATCTTGGACTTCTCTGCATGTTTCCCAGGCGAGCAATTGGCAGCATGTTCAGAACCATGTTTCTGTGAATAACTCCTGAACCGTAAGTCCTAGACGCTCGCTCTTGGCTGCATTCGATTCAGCTCGTGGCAGCCAGTCTAAAAAACACTATCTTGACTTCTCTGCATGTTTCCCAGGCGAGCAATTGGCAGCATGTTCAGAACCATGTTTCTGTGAATAACTCCTGAACCGTAAGTCCTAGACGCTCGCTCTTGGCTGCATTCGATTCAGCTCGTGGCAGCCAGTCTAAAAAACACTATCTTGGACTTCTCTGCATGTTTCCCAGGCGAGCAATTGGCAGCATGTTCAGAACCATGTTTCTGTGAATAACTCCTGAACCGTAAGTCCTAGACGCTCGCTCTTGGCTGCATTCGATTCAGCTCGTGGCAGCCAGTCTAAAAAACACTATCTTGGACTTCTCTGCATGTTTCCCAGGCGAGCAATTGGCAGCATGTTCAGAACCATGTTTCTGTGAATAACTCCTGAACCGTAAGTCCTAGACGCTCGCTCTTGGCTGCATTCGATTCAGCTCGTGGCAGCCAGTCTAAAAAACACTATCTTGGACTTCTCTGCATGTTTCCCAGGCGAGCAATTGGCAGCATGTTCAGAACCATGTTTCTGTGAATAACTCCTGAACCGTAAGTCCTAGACGCTCGCTCTTGGCTGCATTCGATTCAGCTCGTGGCAGCCAGTCTAAAAAACACTATCTTGGACTTCTCTGCATGTTTCCCAGGCGAGAAATTGGCAGCATGTTCAGAACCATGTTTCTGTGAATAACTCCTGAACCGTAAGTCCTAGACGCTCGATCTTGGCGGCATTCGTCTCAGCGCCTGGCAATTAGTATAGGAGCACTGTGTTTGACTTCTCTGGATGTTTCCCAGGCGAGTTATTGACAAGTAAATCCTAGACGCTCGATCTTGGTTATTTTCGCTTTCGCGGCTGGCAGTAAAAGAACCATGTTTCTGTGAATAACTCCTGAACCGTAAGTCCTAGACGCTCGCTCTTGGCTGCATTCGATTCAGCTCGTGGCAGCCAGTCTAAAAAACACTATCTTGGACTTCTCTGCATGTTTCCCAGGCGAGCAATTGGCAGCAT